>NC_081527.1:25181308-25481308 GCF_030273125.1 Centropristis striata | reverse complement strand
GGTGTTATATCCCCACTTGTTTCAACACAAACTGGTTTCCGTACGCATGTGTGCGTCAAAATATGCAGCTGTGGCCATGCTCTGTCAGCAGATTTGTCACATATTTATAAAAATAATACTTGGCATTTTACTAGTCACATCTCCTGTCTTCTGTGAAGAACATCGTTGAAAAAGTGAACACTACATCACAGCTGCCTATAAAAATATATATATATGAAAATAAAATGTTTGCGATATCGGTAAGAGCTGGAATTGAACTCACTCCAGCAAAATTAACTAGCACATTAACCATCAGCTATACACGTCATGCCATTCATCTTCATTTACTCACTGTGCCTTCAATTATATACCCATTAAATTGCTTACGTCAGTGTCCAGGTAACATTTTGTTTTGGGTCCATCTAAAACAACTGGTTACCTTGAGCTGAACGTAGAAAATTACCGAACATATTTATCAAGTTTCTCCCTCTCTCTCTCACTGCCCGTGTCGACCGAGGTTACTGTCATATTAACCACTTTATGAGCCCCATATGAAACATATTGTGACGAATAAATGCTTTCAACGATCTAACTAGTCAATGCTCAGCACTACTTCTCTGGCCAAAACACTCTTACTTTTAAATTTCCATGCTTTTCAAATGCACAATGTCCAAGCCCACTTTTAAAATGATGTCTATTCTGTTAATCATGAACAGGATGGAGCAATTAAGGAGCTAATCACTAACATTAAGCACAGGAGAGCATAAAAGAAGCACACAGCAGGTGAGACGTCTTTTGCTCTGTTGCTAAAATAAAGTAGTTTAACTTTAGCAATCGAACAATTAGAAAGGAAAAAATAATAAAGTCAAGGAAATGTTTGTCTTTTTAGCTCAAAAATATCTACCCTCCAGACCCAACTAAAAAACAGCATTACGTACTTAAAAGAAGGGCAGAAAGTAACCACATTAAAAGTAAGGTAAACCACACTACAGCACTATTTCTATTGCATTGTCTAACTTGTAAATGTAATTTAAAATGATTTAAAATATTGGTAATGTTGACATCCCTAGATGGGGAACTTTATTACCAGTGCCAAAGAAAGAGTGATTAGCAGCAACATCACCTTGCAAAGGTAGTTTGCACTCCACATGAGGCAAACAACATCTTTGTGGAATTTCATGCGAGTGCTATTGGGGCTCATTGTGGAATTGACAAAACAATGAGTGCAATTCTTCAGCGTTATTACTGGCCTGGAATGAAAGCAGACATCACAAAATGGGTAAGTTAATTATAACTTATTTTTTGGATTTTATGAAAATATTCACATATCATATCTCAATGTTTTCTATTGCCTCACTTTATTAGATTGCACAGTGTGATGCATGTCAGAGAAAGCGGGTCTCCCTAAAGGAGAAGACTCAATATAAACACATAGAGGTGAATTATCTAATTACATTTAGTATGTTGTCTAGTCTTACATGAAAGTCCTATTGATGTAACATTTTGATTTGCATTTAAGGTGTCGGAGCCATTTGAACTTGTGGGGATGGACCTTGTAGGGAAGTTAAAATGCTCCAACAATGGCCACATGTATATGTGTGTCATGGTGGACTATTTCACAAAATGGTTTGAAGTCTATCCTCTGAAAAGAAAGAGAGCAGAGGAAGTGACTGAATGCATCATGGACTTTTTTTTACAAGTACGGTGCGCCAAAACGTATTCTGACTGATGATAAATTCTTTGCCCCGATCAAAGTAAGTTGAAATCTGAGACGTGATGTAAGGCCTACCTTATTTTTTTTTTTACATAGCAACAATAGAAAAAGAAGAGCCTCTATTACAGAAATATGTACATTTTTCATTTTCCTATCCTACTCATTTCAGGACAACCTGGACTTGTGTGAAAAGTCTCTGTGCACCTTACCACCCACGAACAAATGGCTTGGTGGAAAAGCTTAATAGCACCATTCAAGGGTAAAAATGCCTGTGTGCATGTGTATGTATATATATAATGTCATATGATTAGTGTATGTTGAGAATGACCCTTTTTCCCCCTCCGAATTGTGTGTCAGAGGGGACGGTTACATATAACCCACAGTGTTTGAATTACGCACCAAAAAAACAAATAACAACAAAATGTTCCCCATACTTTTTAATGTATGGAAGGACCTATCAGGAATTCCAGAAAAGTTTCAGGTATGATTTAATTTAGCTGTAGTAGGAGCCGTTTTGACAAACATATCATTCTCTGCTGTAATGCATAGGCAACTTGTGTCTGTTTATCTACACTACTATTGCAGATAAGTGAGGAATACATCCATGTATTGGCTGGAAATGAAGTATGCACTACAAACATCAAGGATGTGTATGCCAAGGTGGAAGCCAACATTACAGAAGGACAAGAAAGGGTGTGGAAGAGGAAATTGTCTGTAGGAGAAGATGATGGCTTTGCAGTGGGGGACCAAGTGCCTAGAAAGAACATTCGGCAAAAGCAAAGAAAGGGGGGGAAACTGGAATGTGATTTATTGGGTCCTTTTAGAATCAGTAACATCGAGGGGAAAAGTGCAGATCTAGTGACTAAAAAAAATTACATTGATCATCTAAAAAGATATGTGGAGCCACAACCAAGAATTCCTGCAAAATTGATTGCTGCAGCCTCCACTCCAACACTGCCGTCCAGCCCCTCCACATGTGCTGTTCTACAGTCGCCTACTTCTCCTCCACTGCCGTCCATCCCCTTGACATGTGCTCTGCCCTACAATTGAGCTATAGGTATAATATTGCAATTTTCACACTTTGTAGTGTATACCTGTCTTGATCTATGTATAAAAAACTTTACACTCAAATTTGACCTTTTTTTCGGAAATATTGACCCTATTCGACTGACCAAGAGAAAATGGCTTTCCTTTGTCAACATGATAGATCACTAAAAAAAAATCTCCTGTATTTTGTACTACTAGTGCCACACAGGCGGTCACGTGATTGACACACACTATCTGACAGACCTCAGCATTAACAATGAGAGTGTTTTGATGTTTAAATATATATAAAGCAGGTACTTTTGTTGGATATGGGCTACTAATTTGGACCAATTGGCTTATTTATTTGGATAAAGGCCCAAGGCCTAGAACAGCAAAGCTATTTAAGCATCATTCCATTGTAGCATCTTGATGTTGAATGTTGCCGTCTGCCAGGAATTAATATTTCTTTGGATTTAATTTGCAATATTATCATATACTGTATTCAGGACTGAACTTTGATGGAGTGTGGTCTTTTCGAAAAGTATGAATAAACATTACTGATACATTTTCCTGGATATATTGGCAACTTAGAAGCGAAGGCAGATGATGCCAAAACAAAGTTCTCCCACACAGGTTAGGTCAAATTAGGATGATTGGTTGCCCTTATTTGGTCACTTTATACTGTATGTGATTTAAAATAAAGGAGTCTGACAACAAAGTTTAATTGTTATTTAATTAATGGAAATGAAAGAATGGTTAGAGATAAAGAAAATTAGGTGTTTGTGTGGACATCTTATCTCTTGAAATATTTTAATCCTGCCTGTTGTAAATATGATAAAGAATTAAAATGTGTCAGAGCTGAGTGAGTCTGCAGAAGGGAATGAGGCCTGATTGTGCTGACCACCCCACCCCCACCGCTCTACCTATTCTTCATCCTCATAGATATTGTGCACAGTTAATGACCTCCAGAAGAAGCTTCTGGTTGCTGGCATCAGGGGAAGAAGATTTTTCAAAATCTCCTTCCCTCCAGATAACTGGCTTCAGAGAGAAAACCTTTTATTCTTATAAATGCGTGTCTGTATCTGTGCAGACCAAAAAAAGCTGTTAGACAGCTGATCCAGATGAATTTCACTTTTTTTTCCTGCTTTGTTCGTTCTAAAGGTGCTGTGAGCTATTTCTAGCCAGGCTGCAACCTCCGTGTCTGAGCATGGAGGCAAACCAGGAAGTGCCTTAAGCTGCATTCTACCAAAAACTCCCGCAGAGGGCGCTAAGTTTGGCTGCAGAAACATTTTTGTCCATCCCTTTCAGTGCAAAATGAGAAAACTTCTCACTTGATTTATTACCTTAGAATTTTTGGGGGGGATAACACTATGTGTTAAGTTTCCTTCAAGAACAGACCCAAACGCAGACAGTTTGTGAAAAAACAAAAATATTTTTCATTATCTTGGAAAAGAACTCTGAGAGTGCACAAAATCATTTAGAGGAGCCATGACCGAGTATACCACTTGAGAAGTGAAACATTCTGGCCCTGAATGAATGGAGCGCTGAGGTAGATATACTGCAGGGTGATGAGATGATTGCAGACAGCTGCGGCAGGGACACCAGGTGGGGATGATTGTTTGCACACACACAGAAAAAAAAACACAGACAGACACTGAGCCAACCAGAGGCTGTAACACTATGGCCTCAATCACTAGTAAAAAATCTTCTTCAAGACAATTTGATGTTAATAGTTCTAATAATGGCCCCATTTAGAAGAAAATATAAGATAAATAATCGTATGCGAGCCGTCACCAGGAGAGAAGCAGAACAATGGTATCCATGGCCAATAAAGTTATATGTAACGTTATATAGACATGAAAAAAAAGGATGTTTAGCGGTTTGGTCTCATAACTTTGAACCTTTCACACTGTATTTTCACTTCATTTCACGTTTATTTGAATGTCTTGTTCAACGTTTGGTTGGACTAACAGACACTCCAAGGAGTCGCTGTTCAGTTCTCTGATGTCAGTAGCAGACATTATGTTTTTGTTTTTTGCTAGCCAAAACTAACATCCCAGTTAGTGATCCAGTTAATGCTAATGTGGCGGCACTAGGGGTTATTTACTAAGTATCAAAAGAGCTTATTTTCTTTAATACTACCGACAATGCCACCTTGGGTTAGGGCCCAGGGACCTTAGTCCAAGACCATGTGGCTCTGTGGCCTGTTGAGATGTTGATCAGCTCCTGGTCTTCACATTTGAAAGTATTGATCATCTGGTTGCTGACGACATCTGTTATTTTGTTTACATCTTTTGCCTCCTTTGCACCTTGGCTGTCCTTGTCCTCATGGTGTTTGGTGTCATTCACATCCAGGTGTGCCATAGCCTTTGTCTGCTCTGACACAGCTGTCAGAACTGGAAGAGCTTTTAAGTATTTCTCCATGGCTGCTGGTTGCTGACTGATGCCAGTGAAGAATTTTGTCTTGGCAACACAGTTGTAGGTTTTTTCAAGTGCCATGTCTGTCCAGACACCATTGAACCGTCCTTCTGTTTGACGTACAGTGAACTTCCCATCCTTGAATTCCCTATAGATATTTGGAGACAGTGTAGGTAAGCTTCTCATAGCTTCTAGGTAGTGGGGCAGGCAGGATACATACTTGTAGTGGTCAAAAGCTACAAGGTATGGTAACATCTTCTCCACTTCAGCCAACCCACAGACCTGCACGCTCAGCATGGATAAACCGTCTAAGAATCATCACCATATCCATGTAAATTAGCCATAGCTTTGTGGTAGGTGAGGAACATGCTTCAAACTCATTCATCAAATATGACAGCTTTTTCAGCTGGTCAGTTGCATCAGCACACGCAGAAGTTGCCTTCTCTACATCCTCTTCTGACAGGGCATCTAGGAGTACCTGGACATTGTTGCTAAGCACACACATGTACTCCAGGTCCTTCTCTTCATCGACCAACCATCTGGCAAATGCTTCCCAGTGTAGGGCAAACATGGCTGAATACACCATAGTGCGGGTGTGCAGCATTGCATAGTAATCTTTCCCACTGATGATTTTGTTTGCTGTTCCACGGAGACAGACAGCAGCTTCAACCATGATGTCTTCGATTCCAGTGGACTGCATCAGATGCCCAATGGCTCCAAGGAAATTCTGAGCAATATGGAAGCCACCCATGCGCAAGATTAGTTTGGCATACTTCTCTTTGTTCTTTTTTTGCAGACCCAGGACCACCTCATAGATTGCTTGGTCACATGTGATGATGGCATACTCTTGACCATGTTTTCTCGACACATCCATGCAGTACTGAACAGACTGTTCAACCACATATGGGTTTGTTGGTGACTTGGGGAAGAAGGGACCATAGCTGATCACAGTTGCAGGGGTGGTATCTGGGATGAAATGCTTGGGATGAACTCCATGTTGGAGCAGCGCAACTTGGTTTCAGGTCTTCCAATAGTACAGTAGGGCAGCTATGCACCAAACGCCAGCGGATGCTCAGGTGATCAATAGGTTCTGCTAGACACACAGGAAGCTTTTGACGATCTTTTAGACTTGGTGGCTTTCCTTGGTGTGAAAAGGCTGGGAAGATTCCAGGGCTGGTTGGCGGGTTTTCAATAGAGGTAAACTAACTGTTGGTGTGGGGTCTTCATCTGGATTCTTGTACTGGAATATGATGTGTGTTGTGCAAAGCAGTGTTCGTCCATCCTTTGTGTACTCTTGGAAGTCAAAGTTATCATGGCTCTTGGCTCAAAGAGGAAGTTAACAAGATACGTCTCGTCCGCCGGTCGCCATCGAGCCACGGCTACCGGCAAACATTTTGACAGCGTGGGAAAAATCCCCTAAAACAACGCTTTTAACCACATTTTAACTACTTGCCGATGATTTTATTTGCCTTATGCACCGGATCCTGCTATCCGTGAGAGGTGATGACCGTGCATCAAAGGTTTTTAAACATCGGACCTGTGGATTTTAAGCACACTGAACGGCGGCCTGGAGGAAACCATACCACTGGTAGAGAAACCACATCACTACAGTCTCTCCAGTGCCTGGCTTTAATGTTTTAACGTTTTAAATGCAAAGATCGTTTTAACATTTGATTTTGATGTTTTAACGTTTTACTGCAGGGATCGTTTTAACATTTGTTTTTAATGTTTTAACGTTTTATTGCATGATTCGTTATAGCATTTTATTCTGATGTTTTAAACGCTTCTGTGCAAAGATCGTTTTAACATTTAACTCGGACTGAAAAGGATTTTAATCAGCAGTTCCACAAACAACTACAGAGGAAGAGAGAAGTCAGAAAACAATGGAAACTATGGCTCTACTCACTTCCTCATCAAGCTGTGTCAGCTGCGCCCTCCTGGCGGATAAAGTCGCTGAGCTGGAAAGAAGAATCTCCACACTGTACGAGATCCAGGAAGCTGAAAAGCTAATGGATACCATCATCTTCGGTCCAGCACAGTCCAGCACAACCTGCACCAAGGCTCCCGATGCCTCTGCTTCTTCACCCCCTGCTGTAGGAGTCGAGGAGGCCAGAGCCGGAGCTTCCTCCCCTCCGGAGCCTGTCACCGCTCAGTGTCCAGCCGCTGCTCCGGTCACCGTCCCCGATGTCTCCTGGAACCAGCTCGGGGCTAGACCAAGACATGCAGCCCTGGCCAGCTCCACTCCATCCCATCAGGAGCGCTGGTCTATGGTCAGTGCTCGCAGCAAAAGAGGGAGACGCTCCTCAAATGTGCCTCCTCACCACACCATCCAGCTGCAGAACAGATTTAACATTCTGGATCTGCATTACTTTCCTCTTTTGGCTCATCCTACATCCAGTGACCCCTGCAGTCCCCCGCTGGCGCAGAACCCTCCATCGGTCACTCCTCGCCCCAGGTTTCGCCGCTCCATACCGCAGTTTACACCTGCGCCGCAGCGAGATCCTGCTCCTCACTCTGTCCGCACACCTTCATCCACTCCTCCACCACAGTTGAAGTCTCCCTCACCAACCATGCTCATCATTGGAGACTCGATTGTGAGAAATGTGGGAAATAAATCTACAAAGACATTTTGCTTCCCCGGTGCTAAGGTGGCAGACATCCAGGAAAAGTCTGCTAGCATCCTGGACACACACACACACGCCCAGGATGTTGTCGTGCACGTTGGCTGTAACGACATTCCTGAGCAGTCCTCCGAACTGCTCAAACGGGATTTTAATAAACTTCTTGACTCCCTCGAGGCCCACGGCAAGCAAGTTTTTATCAGCGGACCCATACCTCCTCACAACCGAGGTGTCGCTTGTTTTAGCCGCACACTGAGCCTCCACACCTGGCTGCAGTCAACATGTGCAGCCCGCAATGTAGCTTTTATTGACAATTTTAATCTCTTCTGGAAACGCCCATCTCTTTACCGCCATGATGGTATCCATCCAAACGGCCGAGGTTCACGGACTCTCACTGACAATATCTTTTACTCCGTTTGGACCTCTCCCTCGCACTGACTATCATCACCAAATCATCCGCACCTGGTCAGCGCAGGTCACCACAGGCAAGCCTCCCCCTCCCCAACCTCCCAACACGGGGGAGCTAGCCCATACAGAGCTGGCTCCCCCGTGTGGCGGGGCGGGCTTACTACTACTCTGCCCAAACTCCCTGTTATTTCTCCCCTACCCATTCCAGTCAGGATAACAAACAGGCGCTCAGGCCCTCTCAATAAGACTCTGAGGAACTTGACCTGCCTCCTGCAGGTCCCCATCACCACACCTTGTGAGCGCACATTTGGCACGAACATTAATCTGGCCGTGCTGAATGTGCGCTCTCTCTCCAATAAAACCTACATCATAAATGACTTAATTACAGATCATAACCTGGACATTTTTCTTCTGACAGAGACATGGCTTGGCACCGATGCACCAGCTGTTCTCACTGAGGCCTGCCCACCTAATTTAAATTTTTTATTTTCCACAAGGGAGGTTAGGAGGGGAGGCGGTACTGCGTCACTTTTAAAGGAAACGCTGAACTCAAAAGAGGTTTCTTTTAACAGTTACATATCATTTGAATACCACGCCTTTGTTTTTAGCAGCCCTCCGATTATCTGCATCACAGTTTACAGACCACCCCAATATTCTTCGTCTTTTATCAGTGAATTTTCTGAATTTTTATCAATCATCCACACCACTTACAACAGGATTATAATAGCTGGTTTTAATAGCTGGTGATTTTAATCTACATGTTGACAACATCTCGGACACAATGTCCAGAGAATTTTTAAACCTTTTAAGCTGCCTAGATTTTAAACAGCACGTCGCACAGCCAACTCACAACAGAGGACACACCCTGGACCTGGTCATAACCTACGGCCTGTCCGCTGGTGTGTCCTCTGTTGTGGACCTGGCTGTGTCTGACCACTACTGTGTGTGTTTTAACATCGCCAGTTTTAACCCTCAGGAGGCCCCGGTGAGAACAGTGAGGAAACGCTACCTGACTTCTGAAGTGGCTGCAAATTTTATCGAGATTTTACAGAGCACCCCTGCTGAGGTTTTACCTGCACCCTGCGATTTTGTTGTTGACAATTTTAATTCCAAACTAAAATCAACACTGGACTTTGTGGCTCCACTTTTAACTAAAACTGTAAGAACAAAACCTGTACCACCCTGGAGAACCGCTAACGTCAAAAAACTAAAAAGAAATTGCAGGAGTGCGGAGAGAAGGTGGAGAAAAAATGGACAGTTCATTTAACAACTGTTCAATTAACAGTCCATCATGAAATACTACGTGAACAACTCAAAACCTACAATAATGCAGTCAAACAAGCAAGAATTTCCCATTTCTCGAAACTCATCACAGACAATAAAAACAACCCCAGGTTTCTTTTCTCCACCTTCGATCTTTTAACCAACACTAGTTTTAATAAAGCTCACATGACACCATCAGAGGCCCTCTGCGAGGACTTTGCAGACCACTTCAGAAGTAAGATCGATGGTATCAGATCCAGTCTTTTATCCCAGAATGTAACTTTTTACACACCTGAACCATCGCTCTTATCTGAGGAAACACTGGAGAGTTTTGCCCTGGTTGATGCAAGGACACTTGGTCGAGTTTTCTCCCAAGTAAACCAAGTAAACCCAACAACCTGCCTTTTAGATCCTATTCCCACATCGCTCTTAAAATCATTTTATGCTTTCTTTGAGGAACAGATTTTAAATGTTGTGAATTGCTCTCTTCAGACGGGTGTCTTCCCCACTGCCTACAAAACGGCATTGGTGAAGCCCCTTCTGAAGAAGAGTAATTTAGACCCCAACATTTTAAATAACTACCGGCCTGTATCCAACTTACCATTTTTAAGTAAAATTTTAGAAAAACTGGTTTTTAACCAGTTAAATTATTTTTTAAATAGAAACAACATTTTAGAGAAATATCAATCTGGTTTTAGAATGAACCACAGTACCGAGACAGCTCTTTTAAAGATTTTAAATGACTTCAGGTGTTATTTAGATTCACAGAAATTAACAGTCTTGGTTCTACTGGATCTCAGCGCCGCCTTTGATACAGTAGACCATCACATTTTATTAAACAGACTCCGAACCCTGGTCGGCCTCTCTGGTACTGTTTTTAACTGGTTCAGTTCTTATCTCTCAGATCAAAGTTTCTTTGTAAGTATGGATACATGCTTCTCCAGAACACATGAAATCAAGTGTGGGGTTCCCCAAGGGTCAATTTTAGGTCCAATTCTTTTTAATCTGTATATGCTTCCCCTTGGGGACGTCATGAGACACGGCATCAGCTTCCACAGCTATGCTGATGACACACAACTGTACATCGCCGTGTCTCCTGATGACACTGAGCCAATTGATTCCCTTTTAAACTGTATTTTAGATATCAAGTCATGGATGGCAGTGAACTTCCTACAGCTCAACCAGGACAAAACAGAGGTTTTAGTCATCGGTCCTGAAGGCAAGAGAGAGAAACTTTTACCAAAACTACGAGATTTTAAAACCTCACAATGTGTAAAGAACCTGGGCGTCATTTGAATCTGAGCTAAGTTTTATTCCTCATATTAAAAATACAACAAAGATAGGTTTTTACCATCTTAAGAACAGAGCCAGAGTCCGCCCGTTTCTCTCCCAGGCCAACACGGAGGTGCTGATGCATGCTTTTATCTCTTGTCGTTTAGACTATTGTAATGCCCTGCTCTCTGGTCTTCCCAAAAACAGCATCCACAACCTACAATTATTACAAAACTCAGCCGCACGCGTGCTGACGAGGACCAGAGGGCGGGAGCACATTACACCGGTTTTAAAATCACTGCATTGGCTCCCCGTGTGTTTCAGGATTGATTTTAAGGTTCTTTTATTAGTTTTTAAATGTCTTAACGGTCTTGGGCCATCTTATCTATCTGATATGCTTTTATCATATCAACCCTCGCGGGTCCTGAGATCCTCTGGCACCGGCCTTTTAATCATTCCAAGAGTTAAAACTAAAACCTACGGGGAGGCTGCATTCAGCCATTATGGCCCACGCCTTTGGAACAGCCTGCCAGAGGACATCAGGACCGCAGAGACTGTTGATGTTTTTAAAAGGAGGCTCAAGACCCACCTGTTTGGTCTAGCTTTTAACTGATTATTTTACTATTTATTTATTTATTTATTTATTCCCGTTGTATTTTAGTTTTTATCTTTTATTTTCTATCCTGTTGTCTCTTAGTCTTTTAGTTTTTACCCTATCCTGTTGTCTTTTAGTCTTTTAGTCTTTTAGTTTTTATCTTGTCTTTTAGTCTTTTAGTTTTTATCCTGTCCTGTTGTCTTTTAGTTTTTATCCTGTCCTGTTGTTTTTTAGTCTTTTAGTTTTTATCCTGTCCTGTTGTCTTTTAGTCTTTTAGTTTTTATCCTGTCCTGTTGTCTTTTAGTCTTTTAGTTTAATTCCTGTTGTCTTTTAGTCTTTTAGTTTTTATCTTGTCCTGTTGTCTTTTAGTCTTTTAGTTTTTATCCTGTCCTGTTGTCTTTTAGTTTTTATCCTGTTGTCTTTTAGTCTTTTAGTTTTTATTCTGTCCTGTTGTCTTTTAGTCTTTTAGTCTTTAGCTCCAGTGTTTCCTCATGGGGGCCTCCTCACTGGGGGGTGTGTTGGGTCTGCCCGTGGGGATGTGGTCTTGGGGACTCCCTGGGCCCGGGGGGCTGGGCGGCTCTGCACCATGTGTGGAGTCTGCCTCGGTCTCCCTGGGTCCTGGTGGTCTCTGTGATGGCGTCCTCTATGGCCGTGGGCTCTGCCACCTCTCAGTGTGGATGCTCCCACAGGTTGCTTTTTCCTCATCTGGATCCTCGGAGCCTTGCCATGTCTCTACACTGTCAATCGATATGTGCTGTGTGTGAGTCTGAGTGTGTTTGTGTGCGTGCATGACTAAATGCGTGTGTGCATGTTTGTGTATGTATACTTACAGATGTGTATGTGGGGGAGGGAGGGGTGGGTTTTGTCATTTTTATTGTTTGTTTTTTCTTATTTTTTTGTAAAGCACTTTGTGTTGCATTTTTATGTATGAAAAGCGCTATATAAATAAAGTTTGATTGATCAAATGCAAACTGTGTGAATCGTCCAACCTTCAGGTTCGTTGGTATGAAGGCAACATCCCTAGTTGTCTGCTCTTCAACTGCCATTGCCATTGTTGTAATATATCTCTGTGCTTCTTTGTAGCTAATGCTGTTCCCAAATCTATTTCGGAGTGACACTGTCGACCTACTTCTGGTTTCCTTGAGGATGTGCAAAGCTGTCCCAATGTGTTTCGGTGTTGGGATCTTGGCAACTGCTTGGCAGATATCCTGGGCAAGGTTGAGAACTTGTTCTTGCTGCTTAGGAGTGACTTTCACCCGGCCGTCCTCACCTAACTCTGGAGATGCATCTGTTATCATCCATGCCAGGTGGTTATACAGGTTAGAGCTCACTCTTCGGGATGCCTCCAGGTATGATATCTCTATCTGCAGTAACCGGTCTTCAGTCAAACTACCAGGCATCTGGTGACTTCCACTGGCTTCAGCCATTCTGGCTTCTCTTACTTCCTTCAGGGCCTGCTTACGTTGGTTCTGGAGCTCCTTCCGTATTGTCTTTGCAGTGTTGTAGGAAGAGAGTGTCTCATCTCGTGTCAAGTCATCATCACTTTCTTCTTCATACTCTGCCTCTTCAGTTTTCTCCTTAAGTTCCTTCAACTTTGAGAGCATGCAGCCAACATTCATTTCTGCTGAGCAAATCAGGCTAGAACATCCTTTCTGTGGCACAACCATTATTTTAAAATTGCCACCTACTTCACAGTTCCTTCTAAGGCGGGCAATCAAGGACTGAGATCTGTATGAGGTAACATTGTAAACTCCATGGCTTTAAGTATTTATGGAATTCATCCCTCAAAGCTGTTATGAAGAATATGGCATTCTCTATATATCTCATTTTTTTTACTCTGTCCATTTACATTTTTTTGTCAGTGGCTGTATATGTATGTCTCTGTTTAGATATTGGGCAGTTGTTTGTGTTGTGTCATGGGTGGATGTTGTACAAAAAAATCAAAAAATGTCTTTCTGTACAGTGATTGTCTTATACATGCCTTGTCATCAATAAAAAAGACCATTGGAAGAACTGTAGAATTATGTACTGATTTTATTAGAATTAATTTCTTCTGATAAAATAATCCAACAAAATACCTCAGAAAACTAATGGAGGGATTCCTCAAATCCTGGTCAAATGAAAGCAAAATGTTGAGAAGTGAGAAACTATGAGAAAATAAATGTTTGTTTTTAAATGTGGGCAGGCCTACTGCCTATTCATAGCTCCACATGGCTTTGTGTAACATAAATGAAGCATCATGCAGGTGTTCCTATTGGTCTGCTATTCAGTGATAGCCAAACAGCAGATGGTTCCAGACCACACCCCTATTTCCAGGCTTACACCACATTGTCTCTGTGCTGGATGAGTTACTCTCACAGACTTCTAAGTAAACACCAGGCCAGCAGAGTATGTCTGGCAAAAGATTATACATATTCCCAGAAATATGTTTTTGGGCTAAACTCATCTGACTGTTATGTAAGAAGAGTTGCAGTGGGACTGAACCAAATTGCTTTGAATCATCTTTGAAGAACTGACATTGATTTGTAAATGATATGGATTTTTTCCAGCCACCAGGTAAGAGTTTGATGACACTCATAGCATTACACATACACATATGATGTATCCAACTGGGTATGGCAGTTCTTCAATACTTTTTTTGTAAAGTTCACAAAAGCTCTACTGTTAAAAAGCATCTCTTTTCAGTGAGCTGAAAGACTTGATTTCATTTGTCATAATAAGTTCCTGTTTATTGGTTATAGTCAGGATCCACCTGAGAGCAATGAATCAATTCATAACACATTTATTTAAAAAAAAAAAACAGTCTAAAAGAAATATAAAATATTCTTGATAGATTGAGACATCTGGTTCAACCATTTTGCATGTAGTGACTAATGCATTGAACTAATGCAAAGATATTTTGGGGAGTTCAAGCATTCAGCAAACAGTTGTACATAATCATGAACGTACCTAAGCATTTGCAATTTGTTCAAAAGTATGAGAAGTTGCTTTTATGGTGAGCACAAGTGAGAAGATACTGTGGAGTTTGAACAGATAGTTTTGATCATTTCAATTCAGATATGAGAAATGCACCAAAGAAAACAAAAAAAAAGAGTCAAGTTTTAACACCTATAAACTTTGGGTAGGTTTGGTTAAGTTATTGATTCACAGTGACCAAACAACCCACTGTCTGTTTGCAGATGTAAGGTGTAAAAAAACAAAAAGTACGTCATCACCTGTTTCCAAATAAACCTCATCCGCTTTAAACCACTACGAAAACTACTGTGAAGGACAAAAAAGATTCAAATTTTGGCAGAAAGCTACATAAATGCAGAAGTGTGTCCTCTCTATTCAGAATGTTTCCACTAGTTTAATGCACATTATTTTTTCTCCTAGAAAATTTAAATCTCAGTGCACTGCACATAGTCATTAAACATATCAAGAAATATTTGCAAATGATGACTGGTCTAAATAAACAGTCCATTAACCAGCAGTTCAAGAGTGACTTAAAACTTAAAATGCTGATTGTAAAACATCTGAATGCCATGAAATCTAGAAATATTGTGTTGTAACAAACCCTGCATTCTATAGAGAAATGCAGTGAGCAGTGTTGGTTGTTGTTCATTAAATCATAGTACTTCTATCCATTTGAATAATATGCAAAATGTTTAAGAATTCATTTCTTGACCACTAATGTCCTTGAAATGTCCGAGAGAGAGACACACACAGATATTTATAGAGAGGTAGATAGAATGACAGACAGCATACAAACTCAAATCAGGCTACATTTTTACAGTATCTTAAGTTAAGTTTTAACATAAAAATGGCACAAATTTTGCACAAATGCACATTTAGAGGATTAGATTGACTTCCAAACCTTGAGGGTGTCGGTTGTTTTGTGGGGATGGCAGAGGAGATAGGATGATGTTTATCCATTGACACATTGACATTGACACACTTTCAGACTTAGCTTAGCCATCAGTAGCACATTGGCTGACAAACATTTGTTTTGTGCTTTCAGACAGAATCATTGATAAATCGACTGTGAGGGACAAACAGGAAGACTCAGCAACGGTCAGAGACAGAGAACAGACACCTGCTGACTTCAGCAACATCTACAGCAAAGGTGAGAGCTCAGGAAGTCAGGATTGGAGGCCTCTATCCCTGATGGTGGTGTGAGGGGTTACTGAGGGTATCAGACTTATTTAAGGACAATTGATACCTGAATTAAGTTTGATGTCACAAACAACAAAAGCTGGAAAATGTCATATGTGAAAACCCTACTGTAAGCTAATCTTTGGATTGTTTGTTTTTATTAATCTCACAGAGCAAATTGAAAAGGCGTAAACTCAACTTAACCACAGACCTTTAGGCCACACAGCTGTACTGTTTTTGTGAGAGGTGACTGACAGAAGTTCCCAATAGCTAATACATACTGGTAAATGGACCTGCACTCATATAGCGCTTTTCTAGTAGCTTTGCGACCACTCAAAGTGCTTTACACTACAGACTGAGCTCATTCACCTGTTCACACACACATTCATACTGGTGGCAGAGGCTACCTGCCACCATTGGGAATTCATTTACACACAGATGAACGCAGCATCGGGAGCAATTTGGGGTTCAGTATCTTGAAGGATACTTTGACCTGTAGGCTGCCATGGTCAGGGATCGAACCACCAACCCTCCGATCAGGAGGCAACCACTCTACCAACTGAGCCACAGCCACCCCGTACTTGCCTTTTATTATCACAGAATAAATAATTGGCTGTGTCAGCAGTATTAGATGTCTCATTATTCCTGTCCACGTGCCATTTATCCCAGGTTAGACAACTGAAGTATTGTTTGTCTTGTATAACTCATGTTCTAGGGAAATAAATCTGTTTTGAAAGTTAGGTAGCGGTTATGGTATGTTCTCTTGGAAATAAATGTTAAAAAAAAGTGTGTGTGTGTGTGTGTGTGTGTGTGTGTGTGTGTGTGTGTGTGTAGACCTGCTACCAGCTTCAGGCAGTGAGGGGATGACAAGAAGGTTTCTGCAAGAGCTGGTTAACATCCTGCTGGGTTATATCAGCAAGTCCAATCAGAGGAGCTCCAAGGTAATTTTGACATTTTTGCCTTTATTGTCTTAAAATTTTCTCCACTCGTTTTGATTGTGGTAATTGCTGAATAATTTATATCAATAAATAATATTTTAAAGCATTATGAACGTGATATTTTTGTTTTCTAAGGTAAGATGTTTTTTCATACCAACAGGGGCATTATGTAAAGTAACTGGTGTTAAAAGAGTCAAATTGTATTGATATATATTTGGTAGTGATGATCTAGACTCAGTTTATATTTAACTCAGTGAAAGTGAAAAATAATACTACTATATAGTTTTATGGCAGTTTTTGGAGTAAACAATTTTCTCTGCTAAGGTAACAAAAGGAAGTTGTTTAAATGTGTAAATAAGGGCTAGAAACAAGCACACCACAACTATGTAATTTTATAAAGGTTTAATGAAATTAAATACATATATAATAAAGAGTTGCAAATATAAATTGTAGTGTTAGATGGACGGAGTTATAATTGTTTCCAGCTGGTAAGTTAGGCTAAAAGACCATTAAGAATAACTTCTTGTGAGGCAACTGAAAGGTTTTCCAGTTTTGGAGCTAATTGAAAGATGTGAATGAAAATGGTGGGACTGGTTGAATGAGACCAATAGTCTGAATTTCTGAAATGGGAAACAGGAAATTATAGGTGTTGCTGCTGCGGTGCCTGCAAACAGGAGCTGTGTGGAGAATGCTTTGGGTAGTGACCGAAAGAACAAGACCGCGGAATACAAGCGGCCGAAATGAGCTTCCTTCGTATGGTGGCTGGGCTCAGCCTTAGAGATAGGGTGAGGAGCTCAGACATCCGGAGGGAGCTCAGAGTAGAGCCGCTGCTCCTTCTCGTCGAAAGGAGTCAGCTGAGGTGGTTTGGGCATTTGGTAAGGATGCCTCCCGGGAGTCTCCCATTAGAGGTGTTCCACGCACGTCCAACTGGTAGGAGGCCCCGGGGAAGACCCAGAACACGGTAGAGGGATTATATCTCTCTCCTGGCCTGGGAACGCCTCGGGGTCCCCCAGGAGGAGTTGACGTTGTGGCTGGGGAGAGGGACGTCTAGAATGCCCTGCTTAGCCTGCTGCCCCTGCGACCTGGCCCCGGATAAGCGGACAAGAATGGATGGATGGATGGATGGATGGATGGATTATTAAATATGAGACCAAGGCATTTACATAATGGAAAAATACTGCTCCTTGTGTTGTAGGTGTTGGACTTCCACCATCCTCACCAGCTGAAGGAGGGACTGGAGGGCTTCAATCTGGACCTACCGGACCAACCAGAAACTCTGGAGCAGATACTAGTGGACTGTAGAGATACACTCAAGTATGGTGTTAGCACAGGTGTGTGTTAATCAATCACTGAAAGTTTTCCAGTTCTGTACAACTTTGATTTGTAAAAAATACAGATATAACTAAAGATGCAAGCAAAAATGACTTGGCCCTTGCACCTTGCCCTTGCACATGTGAGGGGCACGCTAGAGGGACTTTGGTTGTAATGAATTTGCATCTGATTGTGTGGCACTGGAGATGACATATTGTAAATGTTTTACAGCCTCCTGTATCCACTATTATCCCTTTTCCACCAAACTAAATTTGGTTGTTGAACCAGTTCTGTTTAGGATTCTTGGAACCTTGGTTACATCTAGCAAACAAGTCCAAACAAGTCCACTCCAAACAAGTCCACTCCAAACTGGTGGAAGTTTGGAGCAATATTGTTATAATCAAGGGTGTGTCTTCAATAGACAGTGGTCATTTAAAAAGGTAATTTAAGTTGCATTAACTTATGTATCTCAAAATGAAAAGTAGACAGATGTAGGAGATAAAAAAAGATTATACCTATATATATGTACCCAAACATGTATACACTCTTCAAAAGTAAAAAAATAAATAAATAAATAAGCAGAGACAGGAATAAAAATAGATAAAATAAAATTAAAATAAATAAAATAAAAGTTATTTCCTTCTATTAAGGGGACTTTGTTTCCTGATTTTTCAGTAAGAATCTGATTTTCTCCAGCTCTTAATGTCTAGATTCGCATAAGTTGGGGCTGCCTTTTGTTTCCAATTAGTAATATCAATCTTTGCGCAAGTAGGCTGACAAACGAAACCATACGATGTTCCATGTGGCTTTTCGTCATGCTTGAATCAATAATTCCTAGAACCGCCACCAGTGGATCTACGTTACGATAAGTGGTCCATGTTGTGTTATATCTTTTTTTTTTTTTTTTTTTTAATTACTTTATTAATCCCACAATTGGGACCTCTGCATTTAACCCATCCTTTTTTACACACAAGTGAACACACCATGCAAGGAGCAGTGGGCAGACATTCTCAGGGCATCACTCTTGCATTACTTTTGGAAATCAATAACTTTATTTGGACAGATAAAAAATTACTTTTGACATATGCTGAGTTACAAAACAAAGAAACAAAAACAACCTCCATTGTCCTGTGCGGCCAAATCAAATCAATCAATCAAATCAATCAAAATTACTTTATTCATCCCCAAGGGGAAATCCAGTTAGTCTGGTAGAATCTCTGTTAGAATGAGACAGCCTGATGGTTGTAGGAGAGAAGGATCTTTTGAATCTCTCTGTCCTGCAATGGAGAGAGAGGAGCCTCTATGTCCACCCCACAGATATTCACTGGCTGAAGGGGGGCTTGAGCCTGTGGAAATCTATGATCATTTTAGTCTTTGAGGTGTTCAGTAGGAGATAGCCCGATTCTTAACCCTGCTTTTCACACACCCCCTCTATCTCTCTTAACCAATTACTTATTTGACCTTGATCTATGGCCTCTGGCTTTTACTTTTCTAGGCCATCCCCGTTTCTTGAACCAGCTGTCTTCAGGTCTGGATGTGATTGGTGTAGCAGCCGAGTGGTTAACCTCCACAGCCAACACTAACATGTAAGGTCTCATAAGTGGTGGGATGTAGTTGGGCCTAAGGTTAAAGTAGTTTCCTGAAATACTGGACTTAACAGTTTTGAGGTACTTGTTACTTACCTGACCTTTTACTCCACTATATTTAATTGACAGGATAAATGATTTATTTGGTTCCCCAGTATTTTAAATGTGCCACTGGATGTCCCCTGGCAATAGTCCTGTAGTGACTTAAGTAGTAATTTGGGATAAATGCCTTTCTAGCGCAACTTAATTTCTTTATATAATGATCTTTGAAGTTCAGAAAGATAAAAAATGAGATATTAACAAGAAGGCAAAAGAAGCCTTGTCTTTACAATTTCATACAATACACTTTTTTTTTACAGGTTTACATATGAAGTGTCCCCTGTTTTCATACTTATGGAGGAATTTCTGCTGAGCAAGATGCAAAGCATTGTGGGATGGCCCGATGATGAGGGAGACGGACTCTTCTGTCCAGGTAATACATCCATGAAAGGTAAGGCAGAAATGAGTGGGCAGATAAGTTGTTAAAGGGTTATAAGTGACAGAGAACATCTCCAGAAGCAAACAGCTGAGTTATTATTTCACCTTTATTTTGACTCAAAAATCCAAGTTCAATTTAGACAACTGTTCAACTACTACACGTTAACCATTATTCTCAGTGTGATAACAGAGGTGTGCAAAGTCTCAGTTAGCACAGTTTTGCAGATATTTCATAGCCTGGGTATACCCATGCTGCCTTGCGCGCTCGATTTCATTTCGAACTGCAATACAGTCTGGTGTCCATGGCCGATTCTTAGCCCTGCTTTTGGTATCCAATCACAAAACGGGGAGGGACGGCAAGACGATGACGCGTACTATTGGACAGACGGAAGCTTGTAGTTTGCTTACGCATCCAAAATGGCTGCAGCAGACGCCAAGCTCTCTTTGGATCTACTAGCTGTAGACAGTGTTCTAGATAGTTTAGAGCCAAAGTTTATTTTAAAAGAAGAACAACGTTTGGCTTTACACTCCTGTTTCACCACCAAAAAGGATGTTTTAGCCTTGCTTCTGACAGGATTTGGCAAAAGCCTAATCTACCAACTAGCCCCACTACTGCTCACTGCTGTAACGCCGGTGATCTGGCTACGAGCCGGGGGACAGCGGAGCCGCCCAGAGACCCGCAGCAGCTCGTCTATTGCCCATAAAATCAGTGGATGTGTGTGGCTGAATGACATGATGGGGAATAAGGCGAAAAATGAAAGAATCTTGCAGAAAGCAAGAACTGGAGAAGCGAAGCAGCAAGCAACTCCCTCCAATATTCTCTCACACACACACTTACACACACCAACACACCCGGTAGACTGTGAGCTGAAACTACAGAGCAACCAGAACCAGAACATGCTGCAGAAAAACGTTGCAGAAGGAGAATTGAGCATTTTAGACCCAAAGTAGAGATGGGCTAGTCTGGCTATGTAAACATCAGTCGTCTTCTTCCTCGATGCTTCCTCATCGAATTTCTGTCACTCTACATATGTCATCTGGTATAACTGATACGATTGGCTAAGAGCTACCTACAGATGCTTATGATAGACATTCGTAGCATCCAATAAACGGCTCTGGACGATGGTAAACCACGCCTCCTTTACGGAGAAATGAACAGGTGGTCTCCAGACTGTATCTCATTTGTGATATAGTCTGGCGTTAACCAGGGTAGATATTTCAATAAACTTTTTGTGCAACTAACAAAAAAGTTACATTGTAATTTCAAAATTGGACATTGTCAGCATCCAGTTCATAATGTATTCTTTCCAGTATTATAATATAGTATGGCTGCTACTTGTCCATAAACTGTGCATATTGTTTTCTCTAGGAGGCACAATATCCAACCTGTACAGCATCCTGGTTGCCAGATATCACTTCTACCCAGAGGTGAAGACCAGGGGGATGGGAGTTCTGCCTCAGCTGGCCCTCTTCACTTCAGAACATGTAATGACACGTCACACACTATTACACTCTGTAGGAATAACAGAGAACACTGTAAAAAAAAGATAAACAATAGCTACTCAATAAAATTGAGGCAACAGATTGCACGCAATATTATTAATTAAATCTAACTTAGTTACAAGTTGAGTTAATAACAACTTAACAGGAAGTGCCTGTCAATTAAAAACGGACTAATTCTATTGTGTTGGATTCATTCAAAATTCTCTTGATTTAGACTTACATACACATAAAGATTATATTTAATGTGATCAAAATAAGTAGATTCTATCTCAAACATTTTTATATTAAAGTTACTTAAACAACTGTCTCAAAATCAAGGACGCATTTATATTTAATACATTTTATCAAATATATTAAGTAAAATGAAATGACTACAGAATAATTTATTACAGTGTATGTGGATTGAATACTGTAGCTCTGCAACCTCCACCTGAACTTCTGTTGAGCTTGAGCAATAAAATATTAACCAAGATTCATTTTAAGTTTGACTTGAGGGTCCTTTTTCATTATGGTATATCCGAGGAAAGACAAGATGTTTCATTTTAATTTTTTTTAATTTTTTTTTCTGTATTTTGTGTTTGTGTGTGTCTTATTTGTTTGTTTGTTTGTTTGTCATGTTAAGCGAGTTTGAGTACCTTTAAAAGCGCTACATAAATTTAATGTATTATTATTATTATCATTATTTAAATTAACTGACCATGCAGTGGGCTATTTTTCATGGCCCAGACCAACTCTGAATGTGGTCTTAACATTCTCGAATGCATCCTCAGAGCATCATGAGTGAATTCATACCTGTAAGAGCTGTACTGCCCTACAAAGTCTAACTGCAGTAACTATGCAACCTGTAAAACTGAGAAAAACTGCTTTAAAGTTATTTTAATGTTTTTTAACTGACCAGCCAAATGGGTTATAGGTAGGTAAGTGATATGACACTTATTTCTACGTGTTGATGATGGAATTTTTATTCTCAAAAATCATGACGATTTATTTGACCTTTGACCCCAAAAATGTAGTTACTGCACTCTGGTTTTGCAGTAAAAGGTTCTAATAGTAATGCACAAACAGAGTGCAGTAACTATAATGTTGATGTCTGTCTTAAGCTTTTATATTTTGTTTTCAGTGAATAAACATTTTCAGATGGATTTTGTCATAAATCTTTGAATAGAGGTGTTAAACACTTAAATACACTTGTGTATTTCAGACTTAATATCATAAAGTAATGTTATATATTAGTCTTCATATAATTGTGTCTAACTTTTTTTACTTCATCACTATCTAGATAATAATTTCCCTTTCAAATAAACTTATAATTTCTGTTATTTTTATGTTTGTAAATTAGTTTATATACCCAAAGCAGACCGTGGTAAGTGCAATTACTGCTTGGTTTTGAGTTGGATTTTGTAGTTACTGCAATTTTACGTCATTATTTCTCTGAAATAAAGCAAAATTGAAATCTAAAACTTTGTCACAAGATAAAACAGACATCAAGGAGTTCATTTTTAGTTAAGATTAAGTTAATAAGACAATTTTTTACCAAAAATGTAGTTACTGTAGTTAGACTTTGTAGGGCAGTGTACAATAGTGATCTGATAACCTAGGACGCATGTTAATGATAAGGGGTTGGTAGGCACTACAGATACCAAAAGTTTTGTGCACAAGAACTGAAAAAGTGAGTTCTTCCTGACATGCATGACTCTCACACTTGACATGCCCCGGGGAACTTCTCCTTTGAAGCAGCCAACAATGCAGTCAAGGCTTTCAACTGAAAGAAAAATGTACCTGTTTGTGTTGTCTTTGAATTGAGATGAATGAAGATGAAAGGATGTATTTTAACCCATTCAGAGTCACTATTCAGTGAAAAAATCTGCAGCCGTGCTGGGGATGGGCAGTGAGAATGTGGTCATAGTGAAATGCGATGAAAGGTGGGTAAGTCACACACTCACTAAGTGCACGTTTCTTCATAGTCAATGTGATGCATGAAAAAGGAAATGTTTGCTCACCTGTTGCAGCTTTGAATGTAGTAGTAGCAGTCAACAAACTGTTGTGCATACAGTATGTTGATTGATGTCTGAGTTCCTGTAGAAAGCAAGTGGTTCTGCTGGTGTCGGGGGTTTATCGAGTCAATGTGCATTAAAAAAGAACACAGTCAGTTGCTGTTTACTGAGCCTTTGTCTACTTTTGGTCTTTTAAGAGGGAAAATGATTCCAGCTGAACTTGAGTCTTCCATTGTTACAGCTGAAGAAAAGGTATGAAACAAAGGAAAAGAAAATATCCCAGTATGTAGCCTACAGTTTTTTTTGTATATGAGTTATGATCTTACCTTGTATGTCTCTACATAGCGGTGAATGAAACCATGGAAACGGCAAATAGCCACCTTCTCCAGACCTTTGACGTGACTGGTGGCTCCTTTTGGATGATTAGATGAGGATTGGTAGATTGTAATGTCAATCATTACTCTACAAAGTGGCTCACTTTGCGCCAATGTTAGTCTACCAGTGACCCACTTTGACCCAATCCTCATCCAATCGTCCAAAAGGAGCCACCAGTCACGTCAAAGGTCTGGAGAAGGTGGCTATTTGCCGTTTCCATGGTTTCCTTCACGTCCATACAAAGTAAAGCATATTAAGATCATAACTCATATACAACAACTTACTTACTTACTACTAATAAGCAATAATTCTGAGGTTATTGAGGGAAAACTCTTAGTTAATGTCTCACTGGTTGTATAATAAGGCCATGCAGAATAAGGCATTAATAACTACTTAATAATGACTAATTAAGAGCCAATATGTTACTTACTTGCATGATAATAAGCAACTAATTAATGTTGAATATGTGTTCCCTAATATAAAGTCTTAACAAATGTGTATATATATTGTACCTGACAGCTGGAACAGATACTACAGTACATATGAGACCAACCTCTATCCCTCTTTCCAGGGTTTGGTTCCATTCTATGTGAATGCGACAGCAGGAACCACAGTGTACGGAGCCTTTGATCCTCTCAATGCAATCGCTGACATCTGCCATAGACATGCACTGTGGATGCATGTTGATGTAAGGTGCCTCATCTCTCTCTCTCTTTCTTGCAGATCATTGCATTCTGATTTATTACGTTTTTCACAGCATCCCAACTCTTCTCGAAATCTGGGTTTCCCTAACCTTAACCACTGACACACTTTTTACCGACTCTGGATCAGCTTTTGTCCTAAATCAGAAATGTTCTAACGCTATTTACCTCTACCATAATATCTGTGGAGGCTGTCGAACCAGTACGTTGCTTTCTCTAGTTATGGCATGGCACAATATCCTTGTACTGTGTCATACTCTGCTGTAACGGTACTGTTTTGTGACTGTTGCACTCTTTTAATTGGTTCATGAAAGATCTCAGAAATGTGCTTACACCCTTGCACTTAGATTTGTCGCTCTTAAAAAAGACATCTGCTGAATGTCTGTTATTGTCAACTGAAGGATTAGTAGTGCATTACAGTTCCACCAGTTGAATTTCAATTGGCTGTTCACTTACTCAGCATGCACCCCTGAATTTGCAGCTATCCTGATTGGCCACTTCATATCCATAATGAGGGAAATACTGCCCTACAAAGTCTAACTGCAGGAACTACATTTTGGGTCAAAATTGAGTTATAACTTAAAAAATGAACTCCTTGATGTCTGTTTTATCTTGTGACAAAGTTTAAGATTTCAATTTTGCTTTATTTCAGAAAAATAGATATATAAAAAACCACAAAATCCAACTCAAAACCAAGCAGTTATTGCACTTACCACCATCTGCTTTGGATATATATACTAATTTAAACATAAAAATAATATAAATTATAAGTTTATTTGAAAGGGAAATTATTATCTAGATAGTGATGAAGTAAAAAAGTGAGATAAAATTATATTAAGACTAAAATATAACATTTCTTTTTATAAAAATATATAAAATACACAAATGTTTGAATAGAGTTGTTAAATACTTTTAAACAGACTTTTAACAAATTAAATTTAAAAATGTTTATTCATTGAAAACTAAATATAAAAGCTGAAAGAAGACAACAACATTATAGTTACTGCACTCTGTTTATCATTATTATTAGAACATTTTATAGCAATGCAGTAACTACATTTTTGGGGTCAAAGGTCAAATAAATCATCATGATTTTTGAGCATGAAAATGACATCATCAATACATGTAGAAATGAGTGTCATATCACTTACCTACCTATAACCCATTTGGCTGGCCAGTTAAAAAACTTAAAAAAAAACCTTTTAAGCAGTTTTTCTCAGTTTTACCTTTTGTGTAGTTACTGCTGTTAGACTTTGTAGGGAAGAACAGCAGAGCTCATCTTTTCAATGTAGGCGGTTAAGGTCATAATATCAGTTTGTATAGAATGTATTTGTGCCCATACCTGCATGTTCTGGTACAGCCAGATTTAGTAGGCCTTAAATGAAGTGAAGCAGTGTGTTTTTGAATTTGACTCTGTCTCACCAGGCGGCGTGGGGTGGAGGCCTTCTGATGTCAGACAGGCACAGGATGAAACTTCAGGGCATTGAACGGTAACTGCATCAAAACACAACCCAACCATTTCATAAAGCATGCCTTTGTTTGTCACTGTGAATTCAGCTTGCCTGGAAACTATTTATTATTACATATTATACACTATATACTGTACTATTATTATAATTATATACCGTCTAGTCACCATAGCATTGTTGCCATCATATCATCAGTATCATTACCATCATCTTGCCAACCATCCTACCAACTGATCTGCTTTTTTTAACTTGTGTCCTTGTTCTATTCTGTGTTTTTTTCTAGTGTTGTTTTTATTAATGCTACCTCATTATCTTATTCTATTGTATTTTATTGCATTTTATTTCACTTGGACTGCTGTGACAACCGAATTTCCCTTCGGGGATGAACAAAGTAATCTATCTATCTATCTATCTATCTATCTATCTATCTATCTATCTATCTATCTATCTATCTATCTATCTATCTATCTATCTATCTATCTATCTATCTATCTATCTGTCTATCTGTTTGTCTGTCTGTCTGTCTGTCTGTCTGTCTATCTATCTATCTATCTATCTATCTATCTAGCTATCTATCTAAAGTTGCCTATGTATGAATTGTTAAATTATAAAGGATTGTTTTCCAGAGCCTGGTCTGTAACATGGAATCCTCACAAGATGATGGGCGTCCCTCTGCAGTGCTCCGTCATACTCATCAAGAAGAGAGTAAGACATTCTCTGCTCTTTCCTTTAAGTGATTATCATTGAGGTTGAAATGTGTGGTTCAGAGTAAAATGTCTTAATAACTGTTGGATGATTTACCATGACATTTGGTTCATTTGTGGTCTTTGTGAACATTAGTGATTCCCTGCCTTTTATCAAGAATCTCTAAATATCCAAAGCAGCTTGTGTGGCTGTCGGCTATTTATTTACCCTCAATCTGCATGAAAACTTTAATGGAAGAAATGGAGAAGATCTTTGGTTGTCTAGATGAAAATACAGATGCTAACTGGTTATGTTTTTATATATGTGGTTGAAATTCTGTGATAAAAGCTATCCAATGACTCCACTCAGACAGCATATATATATATATATATATAGTTTTTTAGCACGCACACGCACACACACACACACACACACACACACACACACTGTAAAAAAACCCTGTTTAATTTACGGTAAAATACCAGCAGCTGTTGCCAGAACCATAAAAATTACAGTGAGTGGCTTTTCTCCTGTAAATTTCAATGAAAATATCAGGAAAAAACTGTCATTTGGACTAAAAAGTCCCTTTATTTTTTTAGGGTAAATGTGTCCTTGTGACAATATGGTATTTCTCCATTAATTTTACATGAAAATTTTATATTTTGTGTTTTCTACAGTTTTTCAAAAGTTTTGTACTATTCCTTGATCTACGGTAATTAAAAGTGTCTACTACAGTGATATGCCAATATGCCAATTTTCTAATTTGACGCCTTATTTCTCATTCAATTTGACAGTGTTTTACTGTAACGCCTACAAACATTTTTTACAGTGTATACCTATATAGTCAGTCTTTCGGTCAGTAATTCGTCCATCTCTTCTCAAATCTCCTTTAGTTTCCTGTAAAGGTTGTCTGTCAGGTCTCCAGCTGTCTCCTGTATGAATGTTCTGTGCCTCTGTCCTCTGCAGGGTCTCTTACACAGCTGTAATGAGTTGAGGGCTGAGTACCTTTTCCAGACGGACAAGCCCTACGATGTGAGCTATGACACTGGAGATAAGAGCATCCAGTGTGGACGACATGTTGATGTCTTTAAACTCTGGCTCATGTGGAAGGCAAAGGTATCCATAACCCCATTCTGATTAGCTTCATATCCTTATTCCAACACAACACCTGCTACACTTTAAACCAGACTGAAACTGAACTTCTTTCTGTTAATGTTGGTTTACATACTGAGTCGGTGGCTTGGATCTCAGTTTACATGAATCTGTGCATTAATGCAAGATCAGAACTGACATCAGGATGTTACAAACTCATTATGGATTTGATGATGTTACATAACCTCATCCTGGTCCAGTTCCATGCAATCAGGAAAAGTTGAATCATACTGAATACATTGTTATCAATAAAGGATCAGGTGAAGTTGTGGTTGGTTTCAGCGATGGCCAAATTAATAAGCTCTTCTTATTTGCTTTAAAATATGCATATCGCCACAGTTGAGGCTGACATCTCTTGACATTCTTGACAGGTGTAGAGTCTACACACAAACATGAATAGTAATCACCGAATTCACTGATATAATTGTCTGTGCTATTATTTAGTTTGGTCCACCAACGGACAAACTATTAACCTATGTTGCCCTACCAAGTCTAACTGCAGTAACTACATTTTTGGTCAGAATTGAGTTATAACTAAAAATGAACTCCTTGATTTCTGTTTTATCTTGTGACAAAGTTTAAGGTTTCAATTTTGCTTTATTTCAGAGAAATAATGACATAAAACCCCCAAAATCCAACTCAAAACCAAGCAGTAATTGCACTTACCACGGTCTGCTTTGGATGTATATACTAATTGAAACATAAAAATAATAGAAATGATGAGTTTATTAGAAAGGGAAATCATTATCTAGATAGTGATGAAGTAAAAAAGTGAGATAAAATGATATTAAGACTAAAATATAACATTTCTTTGTAAAAGAAAAAAGTCTAAAATACACAAATATTTGAATATAGTTGTTAAACACTTTTAAATACACTGATAACAAAATCAGTTTGAAAATGTTTTTTCACTGAAAACAAAATATAAAAGCTGAAAGAAGACAACAACATTATAGTTACTGCACTCTGTTTTTGTCTTTTTATTAGAATCTTTTACAGCAAAACCAGAGTGCAGTAACTACATTTTTGGGGTCAAAGGTCAAATAAATCATCATGATTTTTGCGCATAAAAATGACATCATCAATACATGCAGAAATAAGTGTCATATCACTTACCTACCTATAACCCATTTGGCTGGACAGTTAAAAAAAAACATAAAAAAACCTTAAAGCAGTTTTTCTCAGTTTTCCCCTTTGCGTAGTTACTGCAGTTAGACTTTGTAGGGCAGTGTAGGGAACTTCAGCTAACTATGTATGAAAACCTAATATATCATGTATTTCATGGAATCTGTCTGACAGAAATATTGAACTGGAGCCATTGTGTAGACTAGACACTAACTTGCGTAGTGTATAAATTCTGACGGGGTATTGTAGCTTTAAATTGGTCACAGCCAATATGTATATCTGGTGATAATCATGTGTAGGTATCACAGCATATCGGCAGTTATTCAATTAAGACCGATAAATGAACCCATTATTGGCTTATATGAGGCTGTAGTACACTGCCCCACAAAGTCTAACTGCAGTAACTATGCAAAGGGTGAAACTGAGAAAAACGATTTTAAAGTTTTTTAATGTTTTCTAACTGGCCAGCCAAATGGGTTATAGTTAGGTTAGTGACATAACACTTATTTCTACATGTATTGATAATGCAATTTTTACGCTCAGAAATCATAACGATTTACTTGACCTTTGACCCCAAAAAGTACTGCATCACTATAAAAGGTTCTAATAATAATGATAAACAGAGTGCAGTAAATACAATGTTTTCTTATTTCAGCTTTCATATTTAGTTTTCAGTGAATAAACATTTTCAAATTGATATTTTATAAGTCTATTTAAAAGTGTTAAAAAACTGTATTCAAATAAATGTTTTATTTTAGTCTTATTATCATTTTATCTAACTTTTTTTTTACTTGAACACTATCTAGATAATAATTTCCCTTTTAAATAAACTTATAATGTAAGTTATATAATAATAATAACATTTTTTAGTTAAATTAGTATATCCAAAGCAAACCGTGGTAAGTGCAATTTCTGCTTGGTTTTGAGTTGGATTTTGTGGTTTTTATATCATTATTTCTCTGAAATAAAGCAAAATTGAAATCTAAAACTTTGTCACAAGATAAAACAGACATCAAGGAGTTCATTTTTAGTCATAACTCAATTTTGACCAAAAATGTAGTTACTGCAGTTAGGCTTTGTAGGGCAGTATAGTGGTACTGGCTGTAAAAAATACATAAATAACGTTTGTGTGCATACTTACTTATGCTTACTCACCCGCCATTTTCACAGGATTGAAATATGTTGTTGGCTGCTTCACTTCCTTAGAGATAGCGACTGTCCAGGTTAAAAAGTGTCCAGTGTTCTACACTCAATTTATTGACCAATATGAGTGCAACATCCAGGGTTCAGATTATATTTTTTCCATCCTGTCAGTGTGAACGCACTTTATGCACTCAAACTAGCAAGTGGAAGCACAAAAGTATGTTAAGTGAGACACAGCATTTGTCTCTGTCACTCACTCTCTCAGGGCTCAGAGGGCTTTGGATCTCAGGTCAACAAATGCTTAGAGAATGCTGAGTATCTGTATGATCAACTGCAGAGGAGGACAGACTTTGAACTGGTCTTCAAAAACAAAGTAAGGCTTGTTTTCACTTGGTAAAAAATAATTACATTTATCTTTTGATTCACACTCCTTTTACATCACGTCCAAACCAAGGTTATTATAGTTAACGAAAACTAACGAAATAACGCAAACTAGAATTGAAAAAACATTTTCGTTAACTGAAATAAAAATAAAAACCAGAGTTTTTGAAAACGTTAACTAACTGAAACTGTATTTTGTGGTTACAAAACTAACTAAAATGATGTGAAAATGTCCTTCGTTGTCGTCTTTGTCAACTTTTTTCATACCTAAACCTTTTTGGTTGATATTAAATCTATTTCATCTATCTGGTTTTATGACTTATTAAACTTATTGGGGCTGAGATGGATCAGACAAAGGAAATAAAGGAAACATTTATTGTGACTTTTTTGAATCTGGCGCCCAACAAATACCCCATTACAAAAAAACTAAAACTAATAAAAACTAAACTAAAACTAAGCATTTTCCCAAAAAAAAAATAATAATAAAAACTAGCAAACTCACTGTAAAAACTAATTAAAACTAACTGAATTTGAAAACAAAAAATCACAACGAAATCCAAAACTATTATAACCTTGGTCCCAACAGAGTTAAAAGACATCTAATTTGATAACAAGATACATTTCATATATGGGTTAAATATATCCATATTTTTAACAGCATTTCAATGACTATTTTTCAAATAATTTTAATTATTTAAAAGCTACAGTTACAGTATGTATCCCAGAATATAAACAATGTATTTGCACCTTCAAAAAGTGCACTCACTTGTCTTGCACTAAATATGTACTGAGTATAACCTGGCAATATATTTTTACAGTATTTAGTCCTTCAGTTTATTTGTTTAAAAAGGTTTGTAATCCCGTTAGTTCCATTATCTATCTCATTTTCCAGTCTGTCTGTCTGTCTGTCTCTCCTCTGCCTCTCACACAGCCGGAGCACAGTAACGTGTGTTTCTGGTACATCCCTCCCAGTCTCAGTGGGCTGCCACATGGACATGACAGAGACACAAAACTCCATCAGGTAAGCAAAGAACATCAGTGCACTGCAAAAAGCCACCTATCAAAAAGAAGGAAAGAAGTACAAAATATAGATTTATTTTGCTTAAAAATAGCAAAATTATCTAGCAATGGAACAAGAAAATTTGGCTTCCCAAGACTTTCCAAAACAAGTAAAAATATCTCATGTTAACGAACCCAAAAATACCATAGAATTAGTGTATTCTAACTAATAAAAAGTGATATTTTTTTGTTATTGTTAAATGTTTCATGTTAAATGTCTAAATATCAAGTGTCAGTTTACAGCTATGTGCCAATGTACTAGTTAATTACATACACACTACACAATAATACACACTTCTACTGTTTCATTGATAATAAAACAATTGATTCCATCTGGCTGCTTGTTTTAAGTATGTGAAGAGGTAAAATGATGTCAAAGTTATGATTTCTTAGTGATGCTTAAAATAAGAAATGATTACTTTGAAATAGCAGTTTTATACTTGTAAGTGTTGATGAAACAGCTTTGTAACTTATATATTATATAATATTCTACTTCTAGAAGCATGTATTTACTCAGCATAGGTCATAAAATCTCAGTAACAAGCTGTAATATCTTATTGAGATAATTAAGGACCAAAACACTTAAAACAAGTGAAACAGTCAAACATAAAAGATGCTGACTAAGAAGAACTATCTTATCAGACAAAAAAAAAAAAAAAAAAAAAAGAATATATCCCCTTGATCTAAGATATTTAATCACACTTAGATTTCAGTTTTTGCAGTGTGGGTCCTCGAGACTCATTTAGCAATGGTCCCGGACCACTGCTTCAATTTATATTGAATATTGAAAATGATGGAAAAGAGTTTAGAAGAAACTGACAGAACAAAGACAAAGGTTCATTCTCTTGGTGTTGATCTTCATTCTTTATGTCTCTGCAGGTAGCTCCCCAGATCAAAGCCAGGATGATGGAGAAGGGCTCTGTTCTGATTGGCTACCAGCCTTTGGGAGACAAAGTCAATTTCTTCAGGTGTGTGTTCTCCAATCCTGCCACACAGCAAGAGGACATTGACTTCCTGCTGGACGAGATCACTCGGCTGGGTGATGACCTGTAACGTCTGATATGATTATTTGGTCTCATTCTTGTCATTTGAAGGAAATAAGTAAAACCAACTATAAGACCATAGTTTTACTGTGCCTTTAGCCTATATTGTAACCAGCCTGGGTACACAAACATTGACCCCCATCCATCTGCATAGCAAAACGATTTTCTCGTATTGCCATGTTATAAATGCGCTTTGCGATAATATTGTCTGACAGCTGTTGCTTCATCAATCATAGTTGAAACAATATCAATAGCGGAAGGTTGTATTAATTCCTCCGTTACTGTGTGCAGCTTTTTACACTGAGCAACTCTGTACGCTACTTTGTTGGAGGTGAGTTCAGCATTTGATGTGAGCATGTGTTTAGCACAGAAGCTGCTTTAGTAAAGCAACTCTGTTGTGCACAACAGTTTTTTTTTTCTGAAGAAATAAATGGGCTTGTCTTTGTGTTCGGGAAGTGAACTCTCTAAGTGGCTTCTTAGCTTGTTCGGCTTCATACTGTCAGAAGCTCATATTTTGAGACACATAACACACTGCGGTCTCTCTTCATTACACATCATTGTACTTCATATTTTCTTATCTTTGTTTTAATAGTTGTGACATTTGTTGTGAATGCTGTTTTTTGTTGACCTGGCTGTACTTACACAAACTTTTCCATGATGTGCTAGCTAGCAGTGAAGAAGAAAAATGCATCATTTATATTTAGCCTCACCGAACATCCCATTTTTTTTGTTTGTTTTGTTTTTTATAATAGAAATCTGAAAATGAAGAAAAAAAAAACCATTGTCCTTTTTAGTGTCCATTTATGGAAATGTGAATTAAAATATGTGTGCAGGAATCTATTTCTTGATTTTACATCTTGATACAGCTGAATAACAGTTTTTCCCCTACAGTTTAAACCTAGGGATAAAAATGTGTCTTATTCACAAATAAAAAGACATGTCAGACAAAATATAAATAATATATTTTAAGTAGGCTATTTCAAATACAAGCTCTTAAAGTACTGTCACAAATTCTCGGATTCCCACAATTCTACAAAAAACAAACTAATGAGATTTCAGTCTACTCTTTGACTGGAATGAAAGCCTCAATGTCAAAAACAATCACATGATCTTGATCACCCATCCTTACACAAATGATGACAAAGTTGCCATCGTCACCTTATGATTTCCAGGTTTGAACCAGTAGCCATTGCAAACATCCTGCTGGCATCTAAAGACATAAAGAGTTGTTTAATGTGTTCCAGTCCAGTTGGACTCCAGTTTAGTTAGAGAGAAAAAAGTTTGGTAACACTTCCTATGAAGACTACATCTATAGTGCATTATGAGCGCATTCATAGTGAATTATAATGCTCATTATAATCAATCATAATGCATTATGACTGCATACATAAACACATATAAAGCTTCATGATGCACTATATCAACAGTTATAAATATAGCTTATAATGACTTATAAATCCAAGTGTCTTATGAGTGCTCTTGACTGGTTATAAACTACAGGCTGACTGATGAGGCTTATAATACATTACAACTACTCATACCCCTCTATACACACACCTCAACAATCAATTGTTATAAGGACTCATAGGATGCCATAAATATAAATAATGATCAATGTATGCTTTAAGTAAAGTGAGGTTCATATACACGCATCTATAATGCAGTATAGCTAATCATGATGTTTCATTGTTGAGAAAGAAATTCAAACTTCAAATATTTCCTCACCACCAGATGGTTGATTAAGACTGTTTTAATTGTTTGACTATTGAAATAAAGTGAAAAATGTACTGTCTTTTTCTCTCTTTTTTTTGTTTTATTCCTTAAACTGTAATTAAATCCCAAAACCAAAGTTTTCATATGTAAACCCTTATATCTACGTATTAAGTAGTGTTGGTGATTGATTGAGCTCCAAATCTGTGAATCTTAAAAATATACATTTTGTGGACAAAATATGCACGTGGATTGCCCCCTACAGGTTAAAACTGAGCTTTACCGTTACATTCCTAATCTTAGTGTAATTCTCTATATTTGGTATCTGACGAAATGACTTATGATGCAGCATAGCTTCTTTTAAATGCATGAAAATGTGTTACACTTTACTTAACGCCAACAATGAAACATCATGATTAGCTATACTGCATTATAGATGTGTCTATATGAACCTCACTTTACTTAAAGCATACATTGATCATTTATTTATACATATGGCATCCTATGAGTCCTCATAACAATTGATTGTTGAGGTGTGTGTATAGAGGGGTATGAGTAGTTGTAATGTATTATAAGCCTCATCAGTCAGCCTGTAGTTTATAACCAGTCAAGAGCACTCATAAGACACTTGGATTTATAAGTCATTATAAGCTATATTTATAACTGTTGATATAGTGCATCATGAAGCTTTATATGTGTTTATGAGTGCAGTCATAATGCATTATGATTGATTATAATGAGCATTATAATTCACTATGAATGCGCTCATAATGCACTATAGATGTAGTCTTCATAAAAAGTGTTACCAAAAGTTTTTAGCATTATTTGTAATGTTGAAGTTGATTATACAGCCTGAAAAATGTCATGTCATATGGCAATTTTTTGTCTTTGGGGCAGAAAACATGTTTGACTGTAAACAAGGCTTGAAGGATACATGTTTAAGTCCTTTGTTACTTTCTGTTGGGATGGATTATAAAAACACAATTTTAAATATTTTTGTCTCGCTTTCAATGTTATTCTCTTTTCTGATGTGATTTTATTTACAAAACATTCTAGGACTGAAAAGGATGACTGACATATCATGAAATGGCCCATGTTCAGAGTGACACAGGAAATGTATACATTTAATCTTCACAAATTGATGATACCATGTCTTGTATGTAGAACTGTTCTGTGTTTTGCATACACACTTATGACGGAAAATATATAATAACAGAATTAAATATTTTCTTAAGAAAAAAAAGTCTTGACGGAATTTGGTCATAAACTGAATGCCTGCCCTGATAATGCTGTGCTGCATTGGTAACACTCATTCTAGGTTCCATGCTTTGCCTTGACCCCTGTTCCTCCATTGACCATGTCTTCTGGCCATAGAGCACCAAACACATTTTTCTGAAAAGGCTAAAAAGCAAAGCACACTATTATAATTTAAATATTGGAATAGATCAAAGGGAGGTTTCACTCCGGAATCACTCAAATTTCCATGAAACTGACACGGATTTCCCTACAATGCAAGTTAATGACAGTCATATCCCGTGGCTATTCCAACATACAAAGTGATTATGTACATTCACTGAGTGAATATTTAGAAAATAAAACATATATTTCTCGCTTATGTGTGATCAAAATCCATTTTTATGCAGAAACTAAGTAAAACATTTTTTTTTTCACTAAAAATGAGAGAACTGTCCGCCATGTTTTTTGCTCTGACCACCGGGACCTTGAAAGTCACGTGACTTTCATCCAAGGAACAGGCAAAGTTGTGTCTGGATCGAATTTAATGCCTCCTACAGAGGTAGAGGATCTAACAGCACAGATCTACGGTCAAAGTCCACGATAGCGCCTCGCTCGTTACAGTAAATAATGATTTACTTACTCATATTGCCACTACAAAGGGCTACAAACAAACATGGGAGGAAGAGCATCTCTTGCTACGGAGAAGGTAAACACAAAAACATCCGGGTAACCTACATCACTTCCCGTGAGCTGACGCAAAAAACATTGATGCCAAAAAACCCATAAACGAACGTACTGCGCCCTCTACAGGCCCAAAATGCAACTGCAAATATAAATGAACACAGTTCCAAGACACTGTCATTAAGTGAGAATACAGTGAAAGAGTCAAAGTTATGAGACCAAACCGCTAAACGTCCTCTTTTATATCTACATAACGTTTATATAACTTTATTGAGATGTTGCCGTGGATACGCATTGCTTTTCGTCTCTTCTGATGACGACTCACCTTGTTAGCCACCTCTCAATCAAAGGTAGCCCGTTCTGCTTGGTACCATGCTGCTCTCCATCTTCTCACATTAACACTTCACAGAGACAACCAAACCCTATCACTCTTCATGAGCTTTTCACTTTAATGATCCTGAAAAAGGAGCTTGATACCAAGTAACCTTCAGGCTCATCATTACTATAAGCACTCTCAGCCACCAGGGGCCGGTATTTCAAAAGAGATCAGATAGGATTATCCTGGTCCGATTAGATTAAAGCTAGATCGATCTGAAAACTGGGCATTTCAAACATGGATCCAGATGATCCTGATCCTGGAGATCAGGATTCGGCTCCAGTAACTCAATCATCCAATCCTGAATCCAGATAAAAGGCTGGATTTGGGTATTTCAAAACTTAAGGCAGATATCTGGATCAACTTGTTACCAAAACCACCTCAGACATGGATTTCACTTAGATCCACTTCTCCTAGATATTTTTACTCAAGATGTTCATTACACCTAATCAAATGTTAGTGTTTTACTTTTAAAAATTAAAGTAACCTAATTGAAATACATTTAAAGCATAGTAAAATATTTGATCCCACTCTCTGAAACTGCTGTAAATATATCATGCTGCACATTAAAGCACTTTCCAAGCATATATTTTCATGCTTCTGATTAATTGAAGAAAAATTTGACTTCTGTCAGAAACTTAAAAATGCACTTTTAAAATATCTGGAAATAGCTTGAATGTAGTGATGGGATGTGTGTCGAGAAATCCAGGAAGTCTTTTAATGAAGCACGTATCGAGGCTTGTTTCTTAAAGGGCGACGAGTGAGTTAAAGAGTGACGTCATTGATGACATTTGAAGCCTCGCTGGTTCAGGCAGTGATTCGGGTGTTGGCGTGTTATATGAACAATATATGAAGTGCAATGGATCCCTGCACATTGAGTCCAAGCACAGTGGCAAAAATATTCTTTCGTAATAAAAATGAATAAAGTCATCATTATCAGCCCAGTATTCATATTCACAATCACTGTCTAATTTTTGTAAAACACTGCAACAGTTTTAACGTAAACATCTCATGTCCTATTGAATTTATTCAAACATTGACTGAAATCATCCTGACATGGTTTTTTGCTCTTACCATTACCCACACATTAATCAAAAACAGATTAAATGAATGGATGAATGAATAAATCATACAAAGCCAGTTCTTGGCAGTGATTATTCCCATGCTGACACTGTTGCAGACAGCCAAGAGACTATCACAAATAGTTGAAAAGACAATAAAGGTTTTGACCAGCAGGGGGGGTTCTGAGCACATGAAGCCTCAAGAAATGAACCTTTTTTTGAACCAATTGGATAAAAAGATTCAAGGCTTCATGGGGCTTCATCTGGCCATCACTACTTGAATGTGTTTTTAAAACATGTAGTAAGGTGTTTGTGTACAAGCTGATTATTTAACTTCATCAATTCAGATGCCATTTTGCTATAAATTACCATAATTATGTTTAGTGTGAGCCTTCTATATAAGGGAGACAAATTAGGATGAAAATATAGAAGAGACAGATGCGCTGGATATAGCAAGTGAACACTATGGTAGTGTGACTCTGGTGCAAAGATGCTTTTCTCCAACCTAATGTTACCAAAACTAAAGATATGTGTATTGATTTTAGACAGCATGCTCCAGCAGCCCTCCAGAGCAGTGTCATAAATGGCCAAGTAGTGGATGTGGTGACCACTTATTAGTATCTTGGCACCATGTTTGACAACAAACTAAAATTTGATTTCCACACAGAAGCGCTATGTAAGAAAGGTCAGCAGCACCTTTTTTGTTTAAGAAAACTAGACCTTAATGATTCTGTTCTACAGATCCTTTATCCAATCTGTTGTTTCATTTTCTGTCATTTGCTGGTATGGAAACCTTGGAACTAAACATAAAAATGCCCTACAGGGCATTGTGAATGTTGCTAGCAAGATTGTGGGGACTCGGTTTGTTGATTCGAATTGTTTATTTCAAAGGCAAGTAGTGAGGAAAGCTAGGAGTATCTGTTCAGACAGTACCATCCTCTGAGCTCTGAGTCTGTCTGGATACCATCTGGTGTGTCTTATGTGCCCCTAGGGTAAAGAACAGGTACAGATATTCATTCACCCCCTCTTCCATTAGGGAACTGAACCTGGTTGAACGATGATGGTGATGATGATGATGATGATGATGATGATGATGATGACGATGAGTTTGATATTGATGATGATGTTTGTTGATGTTGATGTTGGGGACCTATGTGGTTGACACTTCACCTGGTATTGCCTTCTGTTGCACTATTGTTTTGTTTTGTTTTATTTACATATATATATATATATATATATATATAGAGAGAGAGAGAGAGAGAGAGAGAGAGAGAGAGAGAGAGAGAGAAGGTATTGTTGGAATGTATTGTTTTTTATGTATTTTATACACCTAGACTGCAACCAAATTGCCCAAGTTGGGACAAATAAACTATACTTGACTTGACTACTTGTGTGTCTGTGTGTTTCTATGTGTCTGTGTGTGTGTGAAGTTACTCAGCATCACTGAGGCCTGCAGCACTGAGTGTCTGTTAGCCATGAGAACACTAGATGGAGCCAAACTCCAGACAGACAGCTGCTGTTGTGAAAGCTGCTACTCAGTGAACCACGTGTTCCCAAAGCTCTCCAACCTCTTTCAACTTCACTATTTAATCAAACATAAAATTATTGTTGTATCCAAAGGTATTAAACAATTACTAGACACTTTTCTTGTTTCAAAACTATTCATTTGATATTCAACATAATCATTTATTTCTAATAACTCAAGCACTCATTTAGGTTTAGGTTTATTTTATTTGCACAGTTAGAATGACATAAAATGACAAAGATAAAATAAAGTGTAAAGTGCAGGGAGAGGCAGAAAACCCAGATGGGCTTATTTAAAGCCTCCACCTAAAATGTCATAGTTGTAGTTGTAGTAGAAAGTAATAAACTGATAATAGCAAAATATATGTATAACTGCAACAAGTTATAACGACAATAACAAAAACAGTAAAAAACAAAAATTAATATGTTATAAAAGTGTATTTGTGCGTGAATTAGAATGTTAAAACAGCAGTTAAATGGGCTTTAGACAGCTTTTGAAACATCTTATAGAGATGGGAAAAGGTATTCCATAATTTAGTCCCTAAATTAAACAATAAATTGACATCTGCATGTAATAAATCTTGGAGGATGAAGATCTAAAGACTGACGTGTTGGATAAGAGTGAACCTGAGAATTACATTTAAAATAAGCATTAAAGTGCTTTGGAAAGGTTTCATGATCTGAATATACCTTAAAAATAAAAATTCCATCTGCCATTGGGATCTGTCATCTGACATGTGTGAAGCTAGTTTATATTACTGACCCAGAAAGGTTGTTTTATTATTAATATTGTCAAGATAAACGTAGGAATTCAGAAAAAGCTATCTTCCCCTTGTCTTCCAAGGCCTCCATATCTAATGCTCAAATCTTTTCCAGTGGAGATTTACAGTACAGTCTAGAAGTCTTGTGATGTCTACCTGTAGTATGTTTGTGTTGGCTGTACTAAGTGTCCATGTTGGCACTATAAACATATTCAGGGAGAAAAACAATGTCCCTCCAGGTTGACTTTTGGCAATGTGACCAACCAGATGTACACCAAGCTAGCGTATAACAGTAATATGACAATATCAGCATATTAAATAATGTTGTTTGGACCCCTTTCTTCATGACAAATGGCACCTTATAGATATCTTCATCTTCTTCTTGTAACGGTTTCCATAAAGTCTGTGGTGATTAAAATCATAATATTTAATTGTAGACCTGTCAGCCTAACACATTTACCTACTCAAATGGAAGAAAGACAAAAGGATACATATTTCCAACTTTTTAACCCTTTATCGGGCGAAGAACTATATTTGGTAACTTCAGTGGATATCAAAATGGGGTCCCCATGTCTCTCTGTGAGGTCGTAGAACCACATGGATTTCTTCCAACTAATCAGCAAAGATCAGGCTACGTCACAGACGGTGACATCATGTGATTTGAGAATATTTCGAGAAAAAAATTGCTAGATTTATAAATTTACTAGATTAAAGTGGCAAAGAACAAAAGTCGCGGATTTAAGAGATTTAAAGTGGCAAATCTGTGCGAAATTTTAAGTTTAATAATATAAATAAAATAAATAATAAATATATTCTAAAGTCAAAATAGAGGTTTGCATAAGCTGTTGTTTTATTTACAACCTTAACAACCTAACCAACAGGAATGATGGCCATCAACCAAAGCCATAAACCAGGCTTTAAAGTGAACCATTAATTGAAGAAAACAAGGGTCTAATAATTTTATCCATGACTGTATAAATCAATGTTTAAGTTTGTCAAAATCTGGTTAAAATATCAGGTTGAAAAAGTCTCGATTAAAATGAAAAAAGGCTTCTTTGGTTTCTTTGTGATAATGTAAATTAATAATAGGTCTAGGGTTTTTTTCCACACTGCAACAAAGGTGTGTCTAAAAACCAGATAAAACACTAAATCTGAGGGAAATGATCTTGGTGCATAGACAGATAATTTCACTTGACAAGATTTCTTAAATTAAGATTTAAGAAGTATTTATGCAAGTCTGAATGTTTTTTTCAAAAGTAAGTAATTAAGCATATGTGTAAATTTAACCTCTTAAAACCGAAAGTCCACACAAACTTGGTGTCCCGTGAAAGCAGAAACTATGCTGATTACAAAGATATGTGTCACATCACTGTGCGGCAAAAACTTGGGTCTCTCAAGAAAAAGGTTGGGAACGGCTGTCTTAGAGGATTACAGCTTCAGACAGAATCCACTGAAAAGCATCTATTCAAAAGATATATAAAGAAGCCAAATTTAGTGGACAAACAACTCTTTCCTTGACATCTTACTATGACCTCATTTCCATCGAGGTCAAGGAAAAGTGACCCAAGTTAAATCCATGGTAAGCTTGATCTGGTATCAACCATATTGTTGCTGTAGTCCACTATGGTTAAATATCTTTTGCAAAGCCGACAGCAACTTGCATTAAAAAATGTATAATGCAATATTTATCACACAGGATGATGTGATGGCAGGAATATGTTTTATGTTTGTTTGTTTACTTCTTTTTCTGCTAACACTTTACAATAACCATCATTTATAGATGGTAAACAGATAGTTTATTAAAGTTTATGGTTATTTATAAACTATATATAGGCCATTTAGAATTGTAAATACATCATTTATTAATGTTGAACTAACTAAATAATTTATAAATGGCAAATAGATGATATGTTAATGTAAGTTGATAGTTACTTTACCATCAACAAACAATTAAATTATAATTATTAGTTTATTAATAGTTTCAGTTGCACTCATTTTAACATTTGAAAATGTTAATGATTTTGAAATGATTCATATACCTTTAAGAAATTGGTTGAAAACATTTAAAGATTAAATATGTATAGCACTTTGTAAATGGTTAATAATTGGTTTAAAAACCATCTATAAACATAATTTAGATGCTATTGTGAAGTGTTACCCTTTTTTTACAGTCTGCTGTTATTGTCTTCTCATTTGATGCATCTGTCTCAGAGCGCGTATTCACAGCCATGGTATGTTGAAAACATTGATGAACATGCCATGGTTTCAACATGACTGCATAGTAAGGGAGTGCATAGTAGGGAATCAAGAGCTCCTGTCTCTTGGGAAACTCATGAATGTGCTTTTTTTCTTCCATACATTAAAAATTGACATCCATGGCTTTCACATCAGCAGATAGCATATGACTGCAGCTGAGGAGGCACAACATGACTTCAGTGGCAGCAGAACTTCCAGGGAAACAAGAAAGCCTGCAGGATACAACATTAAAATGGCCTGCTCTGCATTGTGTTGATCAAAAGATTGTTTACCTCCATTTAGTCCATGCAGACAGAGACATGGGGACCGGATCACGAAACAAATTCAAGGACATCCTGATATACAGCCACCCACTTCAGTGACTCATTTATGCACAAGATGAATCAGACTTATATTGGTACCTCCTGGATGTTTCTTTTGTTCTTAAAGAGGAGGTCCTGAGTAAATGACTAATGACTCCTAAGATCTTTGACTATTATCAAGAAGTCTTCATAATGAAAGGACATCTCATTTTTTTCGCCAAAGAAGAAATGACTTCTGATCTGACACCTATAACTGTGACAATGTCACTTGTGTGTGCCTTCCAAAACAGTTAGATTTACCAGCTGCAAAGATTAAACTGCTTTTTAATCTTTCTATTAGTAAGTCATCAGATTTTATTCATTAAATGATAATGTGATATTACAAACTAACAAAAAGGAAACAGCTGTCTTATTGTCAGAGACATGCAGTGGTTGTTTGAGGGGAAGAGGCTAAGATTCATGAAAAATATCATTTTTGTAAATAATTACAGTAAGTAACTGTTTGAGTCTGAACCTGTCACAGTCTGACTTTTCCCTCCGAGCAAGCGAAGGTGGCATTTGTCATCACTCATCTGTCTGGCATAGCGGAGGCCTGGGCCACAGCTGAATGGGCACGGGACTCTCCCATCTGCCACTCCCTGGATGGCTTCATGAACTCCCTGAGCAAGGTTTTTGACTCCACCGCTCCCAGTCGTGAGGCGGCCCAGGCTCTGATGTCACTACGGCAGGGCAGACATCGCGTGGCGAATTATGCCATTGAGTTCCACACATTAGCGGCCGACAGCGGGTGGAACTCGGTGCCGCTGTTCGACGCTTTCCTTCATGGTCTCTCCGCCGTCATTAAGGACCTCCTCGTTCCCTTGGACCTCCCTACTGACCTGGACTCTCTTATCGCCCTCGCCATTCGCACAGACATTAGACTGGTGGAAAGAGAGAAGGATAAGAGTCGCCCAGCAGCTGTCCCTTTCGGGCAGAGGGGGCCGTTGAAGCCGGTGGGCATTGTTCTTCAACAGATTCAACTTCACCCTATCGTACCGCCCTGGCTCTAAGAATACTAAGCCTGATGCCCTTTCCAAGATCTTTGATCCTGACCCCAGCCCCAAGACTCCCTCCACTATTCTCCCATCCTACTGTGTGGTAGGAGCTGTCACATGGGCAATTGTAAACAGAGTGAAGGAAGCCTCTGTCAACACCCCTGCTCTGGCAGGGTATCCACAAAATCGCCTTTTTGTTCCTGTCTCCTTACGTCCACAGGTGATCCACTGGGCTCACACCTCACGGGTTGCCTGCCATCTGGGAACCGCTCGGACAGCGTTCATCATCAAGCAACGCTTCTGATGATCGGCGATGGAGAAGGAGGTGGGGGAATACGTGTCTGCCTGCCCTGTCTGTGCGAGGAACAAGGTCTCCTGGCAACCTCCAGCAGGTCTGTTGCAACCTCTCCCGGTGCCCCATCGTCCCTGGTCGGACATCTCCTTGGACTTTGTCACAGGTTTGCCTCCATCTAATGGTAACACCACCTTCGGCCAGGCACTCATTCGGCGCTGCAGGAAGATCTGGAGCGGGGCTCGCCACATACTGCTCCGTAGCAATTTAATTGTAATTTCCCAGCTTGGGATAAATAAAGTACATCTATCTATCTATCTATCTAGCACTGCTCAGAGTAAGAAAGCAGCTGATCGATGCCGGACGCCAGCTCCTTCATATCAACCAGTAGATCGGGTTTGGCTGTCGACTCGGGACCTGCCCCTCAGAGTGGAGAGCCTCCTCGGTTTGTGGGACCTTTCCCTGTCTCCAAGGTCATCAACCCTGCTGCAGTTCGCCTTCGCCTCCCCAGGTCCATGAGGGTCCATCCCACATTCCACGTCAGCCGTCTGAAACCAGCTAAGCAGAGTCCTCTGGTCCCAGCCTCCAGACCCCCACCTCCCCCCGGGTCATCGAAGGGGTCCCTGTGTACTCAGTTAAACGGTTGCTGGCGGTCCGGAAAAGGTGCCGGGGATTCCAGTACCTGGTGGACATCCGGATCTCCCTGGGACGTCCGGTGCCGTCCCTTGAGGGGAGGGGGTACTGTCACAGTTTGCCCCTCCTCTGCCTACTCCAGGCTCCAGCTTCCCACCTGGTGGTGGCTCCCCCCCCATCACACACCTGTGTCTCATCACCTCATTGACTCTCTCACTGCTTTTTGGTTTTGACCCTTGCCTGTTTTTGGACTCTGCCTCTGCCTTATCCCTTTGGATTGTTTGCCTGCCTTGCTTGACTGAACTCCCGTGTACCGAACCATTGCTTGTGATTAAAGACTGGTTACCTCCTGTTTCTGCCTCCCGAGTGCTGCATTTGAGTCCTGTATCTGTGCCGTGTAACAGAACCCAGCTTGCAAATGTATGGTATTTACCATAACTTAATGTTACATTAGTTAACCTTCAATCATGACAGTAAAACAATATAGTGTAAATGTATATGAGAAATATGAGTTTCTTTCATCTTATTGCCTCAAAAAAAAAAAAACCATGGATGGTTCCTTACCATTCTCTTCTTAAAATAAAGAAATAAAATATTAATCACTACTTTCATTGAATTTTGGATGTTTTATTCAAATGTATGACACCCGTGGATTTTCCAGGTTAGAAATTAACCGTGGGTGCAATGGGGCAAAGTTACAGGTGCAAAGTTATGCACCCACCTGCAAACTGCAGCTGAGACCCACCTGATTGGTACAAGGGAGCTCATCATTTCTGCTTATTTTTTTGAAAACAAGAGATAGCATTTCAAACGAGATATCATTTCATGGAAATTAAGTCTATTGACCATAGATTTCAAAAAGAAGTGTAAAACTTGAGACTTGATATACAGAGCACATACAGAGTTACAAACAGATACACAGACAAAAGAGAACCAAAAAACTAAGACTGTGATCTCTCAGAATCTGCTGCCTCAAACGTGTGTTGTCACCATCACAAATAATTTCCACACACAATCTCCATTTTGTTCTGTACTAGCCCAAGGACCACAGCCAACAGTGCTTCTATCCTCATCCTATGTCTATCGATCCCAACCAACCAAATAAGGGCCTCCCATCACACACACACACACACACACACACACACACACACTCAATCTTCTCCAAGACAGACTGATATCAATTCCAGATTCAGCAATAAGTGGTAGAAAAAATTGTCAGTGGCAATTCTCTATTCATATTTTATCAACCTGAATCTATACAGTTTTCGTTAAGTCTATATCAGCCCATTACTTTTTAATCTGAGCAAACACATAGTCATAGAACAATGTCAACACATCCTTTGACCACCGGCTATCCATTTGTTCTTAGCAGTCTGTTTGCTTCCATAATGAAGTGACTGATCTCATAACGAGCTATACAAGTCTCCCATGTCCACCCCCAACATTGGCTAATATCTGTGAAGTGTTTTGAACTGATTCACAAATACAAATATTTCTGAGGCTTGAACCCAAGCAGGATAATCGAGTTTTGGTCCCATTAGGATGAGCAGCCACTGTTCTGTTTATAAAAAAATGCATGTCAGGCCTCAAATTGTTCCAATGAAAAGCTGTTTATCCCCCCTTTTTATATTTTATGATATGAACATGCAGTTGCCATGGTTACTGTTGTCATTCAGCCGTGGAGAGAGTGGCATTGTATGTTACTGTCGGACGGGGGGAGGGGTGGCTGTAGTGCCAGAGGGAGGAAGTTGATGAGAGAATCCTTTGCTTACATAATATTTGGAGTTGACACAGAGGATTAGTCATGCATCTTTCTGTTAAAGCAGAACCGAATCTGTATAGCAGCAGATTAACAAAAATCATGTTTACAATCACAACACAAGCATCATGTTCATAAATTCCAGGCCATCTTCAGCAAGAATACAGTTTCTCTTTCCTCTCTCTGTCTGCCATTGTCTCTCTAAAACAGTGGCCTAGTCTGTGGAGCAGAGAGCCCATTCAGATTGATCAAATCCCCTTTCATATCCTGACAGACACACTTCATATGCAAAAGACACACACACACACACACACACACACACACACGAACGCACGTATGCACACACGCACGCGTGCGCACACACACACACAAATCTCCAGTTCGCCTTTCAAGTGGACATGACATTGTTAGCCAGTTTTGTGGCTCTGTCGTTCTGCTGCCAATTTCTAGGTCATCTGTTTTCTCATTTACAGATTTGTCAGACAGCAGTGGACAAGGACAAGGAAAGACAGGAGAGAGGATGGACCATCAACAGGAACAAAACAACAGTATGCAAGTAAAAGAATAATATCAGTTTAAGGATTTTTGTAGTTTTGTCCATTTGTGATAGGGTCAGTTTCCAGGAAAAATCTGATTTCAAAAATTAACAAAAACATTTTTAATATGACACAAAGACGGCAATGGCAAAAAAATGCCAAACTTGAGGCTTCAAAACTACAGTACACAAACCAATGGGTTATGTCCACAATTTTATACAGTCTATTGGTTCCCAAATTACATAAAGAGCTAGTTTAAAAAAAAAAAAAGAAATGCTGTTTTTTTCCAATACAAAAAGCCATTAATTACAGCTTAGAAACTCTTTACAGAAGGTGCCTTATCAGAATGTGTTATGTATACAGTCCCATTACAAAGCAATCTACCACGATTGTGCTTACATATATTTGATTGGCCATTGCAGCATCTTGCCAGATTTCACTGTGTCGGAGTAAAAAAACTGCAAAAATGCAATATGCTATTATAGTGGTTGTGAGAACACAAAACTGAGATAAAGTGAACCTATGTGTAGAAAAGGGATTTTCTGGTTCCTCCCACAGTCCAAAAACATACAACTTAGATTTAACTGGTGATTCTAAATTGCCCGTAGGAGTGAATGAGAGACTGAATGGTTGTTTGTCTCTGTGTGTCAGCCCTGTGATAGTCTGGAGACTTGTCATGGCTGTACCCCCCTCTCGCCCAATGTCAGCTGGGATCGGGTGCAGCCCCCTGCGACCTGAGTTCAGATAAGCGATTAAGGATAATGAATGAATTAATGTAAGAGAAAGAAGGAGAGGATGAGGATGAAGAAGAGAAAGAAGAGAAAGAAGACTGAAATTAATTAACCTACGTTGCCAAATACAAAATAGTAGGCCCATACAATTGATTAGTAATGAACTTTCAAAGTTTTCAACTTAAGGATGTCCAATGATGTCCTGGAAACTCCATTAAAATCTTCCCCATATGAGCTGTGAATGATCTGGCCTGGTCCTGGACTTCAGTGGAAGATGTCATCATAACCCAATCTGGCTTGCTGCCTTACTCCATTTTATTCATTTGCCTTGACAGATCAAATAATATTACTTTAAATCCACAGTGAGAGTAAGGTGAAAAAAGTGAACCATTACATTTGCCATTCTGAAAACAATAGTCAGTACAACAATAACACAACACAACAATAGGCAATATAAATGCAATCGTAAATATTGACAACTTCTCTTCTAAATCATATGTATTTGATAAAAACCTAATTAACGTTGAACAATTCACACGTTAACATATCGGGGGTCACCAGAGTCAATGGTCAGCAGAGTCAGTCAAATCAGGACAGGAGTCAGGGAGCCAGCAGAGATAAGGCTCAGCAGTCACTGAGTCTGAAGGATTTAGGGCATGGGTTGCAATCCACATATTTTGTGGCCCCCACCTTGATATGAAAGTTTAATGTGAGTTTTATATGAATGGCACTTTACCGTGTTGTGTGTGGAAGGTCCCTTTATTGCGCAAGCTGGAGCTTTGTTTCACTTGTTTCTATGACAACGTTTACAACAACAACAACAGCACGACGGGTAATGAACAGCCCGGTAGCAGTCGTCCATAGGCGCTCGCTATCTCGCTACTTTCTACCATCTACAAATATCATGATGTTCATGTCACCATGAAAGACATGAATATCGAGCGCAAATTTGCGCTAATGACGTTGTCCGTGCGTCGCTGGTTAGCTTGTTACGGCTGGCTGCCGTTCTTCATTTATTGTATTGTTTCTCCGCATTACTCTGCTAATTTTGTAAATCCAGCTGTGGGTTATCCCAAAGTTCATTGGACCTTTCGGAGCTGTGAGACCGCCTACTTCCTGGTTGCTGCGTACTCATCTGTGATTGGTGCGGCGGAGATTCCTGCGAGTCAGCCAATCAGGACTCTTCACTCAACCCACTGCACCTTATAAAAGGCTTGTGGTTCCACAGTTCATGGCGGCTGTGAGACAGTGAGCAGTCTGCCTTTGCTGTTGGATGCATATCAATTTGTGTAATTAGAAGCTTTGTATTATTGAGTGTTGCAGCAGTATTGCTTGTGTCTGGGTGGTTCAGACAGTGCTTTTTTTGGGGAATCTTTGTAAGTTCTGTAGTTTGTAAATTCTTTAGATAAAGATAATCTAGAGTTGGACACCCTTTGTTTGAATTTTAGTTTGTTTTGTCTGTTGTTTTCTGAAAGTTTATGGGTGCTGACCTCTTAGAAGAGGTCAGCACCCATAAACGAGGAGAAGAGGAGAAGAGGAGTACAGACAACGACTAAATGCACAAGGAGGGCGGGATAATTAGTAACAGGTGACAACAATCAGGGGCAGGGACAGCTAATTACACAAGGACGGAAACAAACAAGAGAAGGAAGTGAACACACCTGAAACGAGAGACAGAGTGAGAACAACATAAAACAGAACTGAAATTACTAACAACCCTATCCACCACGCTGCTAGCATGGCTAACATGTGGTACAAAATCTATGGATAACGATACCCTTTTGAGTATTCCTGTGAATATCAAATGAACTCCAGGAGTTGTGAGAAAGAAGAACAATGTGAGACATCTGCAAGTTATATACTTTAATTGATATGTTTTTTCAACAAAAGACATTGTTTCCATTTGTAATGTGACAGCAGTTTTAAGTGACACACTTTTAAAGGCTATAGCTGTTTCACTATAGCCACACTCTATAACATTGACATAAAACAACATTGTGCTGGTCTCTTATTAATATCTGTCATTGCACTCAGTTTAGTTAGATGGAGTAATGACTTTTGGAATTGCTGATGATCTAAAAGTATTTAATAATACTGTATATTGTGTTAATGTCATAAATTGATTATGTCAGTCCTTTCCAACTTAACAGCTCTGTCTTACATGAGACAATGTTTAATGCACTGTGGTGACAGGTAGTTTGGTTGTCATAGTTTTTAAAAATAAAATATGGAGTAACACTTGTCTGTAGAGCCACTGATGAGTGAGTAGTGAGTCATGTAGATGTTCCAATGGGGTATTGGCAAACTTTTTAACTTTAAAAAAAATATCTCTATTTACCCAAATGGATGGAAGCCCAAAACATGCAAAAAAACAAACACAATTTCTTTTCACAAGCAATAGTGAGGATTGGCCTCAGGCTGTTCTATCAGCCAACACTATGTGGGACTGTCTTTCCGACATACTGGAGCATTCCATTGCATTACCATCAGGAGTTTATCATACGTCTGAAAACCTTTGTGTAAAGAAGCGCCTGCTGATGGTTGACTCTATAGTTATCACTGCAAAACGTTACACCCAAACTATGTGTGATCACTTTGTCAATCTGACAAAATTAGGCATCAATAAAATCATGAGTTTAAACAATCTGAGCAGCTGTCTGCAGTACAATCCACAACACAATTAAATGCATAGAAAGAAGCTTCAAGAAGGAAAAGCATATCATATATGTATTATTATTATTATTATTATTATTATTGAAATAAATATCCCTGCATGTATTTAGGCCTACATCCACCTTCAGATAGGCGAGGTGCATTTTTACCTGTAGTATTTAGCACATAGAATGTAGCTTGTCTTTATTTTCATCTTGTGCATTAATGCTACCAAATATATTTCTGTTTACTGAAATTCTTATATTCATTGAAATCCCCAATAATAACTAGAGGTCGACAGATATATCAGCCGACCGATATATTGGTCGGGCCGATATTTGCGTTTTTTTACTTGTACCGATACGTGCGTTTGTTCGCATTATTCGCTAATTCGTTCAATTAGCCCATTCACCATTCTCTGGTGTTAATATATTTTGTTTGTTTCGTTAATAAATGTTTCTTTTTTTGTTTAAATTGAGACTTGTCGTGTCACATTTGTTATCATTGTGTCATTTTTATCATGTATATGGAGGGAGAAAAGGCAATATCGGCTTCAAGAATCGGCCCAAAAAAATCTGCAGCACATATCGGGGATCGGTTAAGACTGATATCAAAATAATCGGTATCTGCCTTAAAAAACCTGTATCGGTCGACCACTAATAATAACACAAACATAACTGATACTCTTGGGTATATTTTGTCTTTGACAAAGCTGACTTTCTTGGCAAACATAAATCAATGCTACATGTAAGAAAATTATTTAGATAAATAGTTATAACATGGTTAGAAGAAATGGGTTGCATAACGTGTTACAAACAAAATGAGGAGATCAGTGGCCAGAATTCCTGTCCCATTGTTAGTATTTGTGACAATTTCCAGTTGATCACTAGTCCCGACCTGTTTTAGCTGATATAGTCTACAATTCATATGCTACCTTCTTCTGTAAGGCAAAGAGGAAAATGTGTATGTAATATTCTGAGTGGCACACGTGTGAACAATCTATGATCTCATTTACATTGAGTCACTTAATGCAGCCCTTCCAGCGGAAGCTTTAGATGTAGAACTCACTGTCTGATGTTATCATTAAATCCACGGTCTGTCTCCTCTTAGCTGATAACAGAAGCTTAAGTTACACTAAAATTACACTTAAATTAGTGTCTCATTGAAGCAATCAGGAAAAATGCTCCAGACTGGCAAACAAGACATCTATCTGTGGCTAAGTGTAAATTAAAGTGTATTTAATATAACATGAACTTTATCTGGATGTGAGGCACTTGAAATGGCAAGTGTAATTGGGGCCTAATAGTGTCAAAGCTTTACATTTACTCAAAGTGATTTTTTATTCTAGATACATCCAAGTAGTCTATGTCATAGAAAGTGTAAGCAGAGGGTTTTTCTATGTCTTATCAAGTTGATGTCCATAAGGCTAATATAAGCTAAGTAAAGGCTGCATGTGGAAAAAATTCAGGGAGTAAGAAGGTTCAGGAAAGGATGGAAGGATAAGCAAGGGGGAGAGGAGGCTATGAAGATGAAACAGGGTTTATCTGAAGGAGGCGCGGACAGGACGGCCCTTCAGAGGCTGAGGAGGCCGGTAGTTGTCCACCATGCAGCATGGAGCTTCTCCTTCTCCAGTGAAGAGGAGGCCACGGAACCTGGCCATCTAATGAGGAAGGAGGGAATGATAATAAGAAAATTAAAAGATCTGAGTCACATAAGCAGTAGCTGAAATGTTTTTGCAATTAAATATGAAATATTCATATGTATAATATGTAAAACTCCATTGTGACTGAGAGCACTTTAAGAGGAGGAGGTGTTAAGAGCAAAGTTTGAATCGATTAATCTGTGTCCTGGAATGTGTTCTGTGCATTCACTCAATGATCTACTGGACAGCAGAATGAATATGCTTAAAACTACATATTGCTGGTTTGCTACCTTGCCTGGGGCTAAACCCTTACAGGCTGTTCACACATATGGACCCGGTAACACTTTAGATTAGGGAACACATATTCAACATTAATTAGTTGCTTATTAGCATGCAAATAAGTAACATATTGGCTCTTAATTAGTCATCATTAAGTAGTTATTAATGCCTTATTCTGCATGCACTTTGAGCCAATGTTAGTCTATCAGTGAGCCACTTTGTAGAGTAATGATTGCCATTACAATCTACCAATCCTCATCCAATCTTCCAAAAGGAGCCACCAGTCACGTCAAAGGTCTGGAGAAGGTGGCTATTTGCCGTTTCCATGGTTTCCTTCACCGCTTATAAAGTCCATACAAAGTAAAGCATATTAAGATCGTAACTCATATACAACAACTTCCTTACTTACTACTAATAAGCAATAATTCTGAGGTTATTGAGGGAAAACTCTTAATGTCTTACTGGTTGTATAATAAGGCCATGCAGAATAAGGCATTCATAACTACTTAATAATGACTAATTAAGAGCCAATATGTTACTTATTTGCATGCTAATAAGCAACTAATTAATGTTGAATATGTGTTCCCTAATATAAAGTGTTACCGTGGACCCAAAAGCTGGGACATTGATGCACTTGTTTAATGCCCACAGAAATAGAAGATTGCTAGAAATAGAAATATATATATATATATATATATATATATATATATATATATATATATATATATATATATATATAAATAAATAAAATTGAGTTGAATTGAATTGATGACTAGTCTTTCACAGCACTTCATAATGGTTTATGAAATGGCACAATTCCATAATAGTAATAATACCGTAAGTTAATAATTTTTAGTAGGCTATATCAATCTTTGTAGTATAACAATACATCTTGTTAATTCATCAAATTATGCTTATTGACAACTTATATTTAAAAATAAGTTTTGTAATTATATCAGTTTTGTTGCAATATATTTTCAATGCTTTAATTTTGGAGTGTAAAAATTCCACATTAGCAGCAAACGGGATCCGAGGTGTCCATGTTAGATGTGTAATGCACAGAGAAGGTGATGCGTTGGTGACATTATAGGGTGTTATAAATGGAGGAATTATGTCTAACCGGCAATCCCTGAACAGGGAGCAGGAAGAACTGTTTATGTACACTGTTAAACGGAAACAAATGCCACAGTGTGTGTTGCGTAGGAACCAGAATGATGAAACATTCCCATGAGCTCTTGTATCATCAGTTAGCCAGATGAAAGAGCACTTTGATTTAGGAGACAACAGGCCAGGTATACAGTAGTGTCTGCTCTAGTCCTGCACAGTCTGCCTGGGACTGAAGGAAACCTTCCTGGACCATGTTCAGTTAGAAGAAATATGAAATTTAATGCAATCAGCTGCTTCACTTGTAGGCAGAATGTTGTACAGGGCAGCCTGTACAACACCCTGCTGCTGTGGCTGTTATCTTCTATGTGCACATGGTGATGCAAAACACAGCCCTGTTGAAACTAGTGTCATGTTGCACACATAGTAGCAATAAGATTAGGAAATTGTCCTAGAACTGCCTTTATTTTCCTCTGCAAAACAAGGTACATATCTGAACACTTAGCTACTGGAATGAAGTGTACATGTTAGGGGAATTTAAACTGAGTTTAAAACATCTAGCTCTGTGTGTGTGTGTGTGTGTGTGTGTGTGTGTGTGTGTGTGTGTGTGTGTGTGTGTGTGTGTGTGTGAAGCTACTAAAGCTGCAGTGTCTCGTAGACAACAGCTCCTCTGGGACTCATATAGCCTTTAGCTAGCTGGTTAGCTTGGATTCAATTATCCTCAGCAGGCTAACACAACAATGTTTGTACTTCATTGTCGCAACAAAGTACACTGTAAAAAATGTCTGTAAAATGTCTGTATGAATGGGTAAATTCAGTTTCAGTAACAATGAAACACTGTAAATGAATATGTCAGCCATAACAGTATTTCTTCTTTAAAAAAAAACAAAAAAAAATTACTCCACTGTAAAATACACTGGCACTGTGTTTGTAACAAAATATACTGTAATACAAGCCATGACTTTAATTTTTGCAATTATTTTTTGTAAAAATACTTTTTCTCACTGTTAAATGTTCTCAACACCATATCTTCAACAGAAATATACTATATATATAATGGTACAATCTTTAATTCATGCGGCATTTATAAAGTATTTTCTTGTGAATTATATGGCAATTATATGGTTTCTTTTGATGGAAAACCTTTTTATTTTTTTAGGTAAAATATGGAATAAAATGGCAATCTTAAATGTGAGTTGCACTCTATTTATCACGGTAAAGTTCTGGCAACCACAGCTGCCGTTTTTTTAACCGTAAAATCGACAGTTTTTTTTTTTTTTTTACAGTGTTTGTGTTGTTCTGTACATCGCAGTAAATAAATATTACTCATTATAAGCACATCTTATCGTATATCTATCATTTATTTGAAAGGTAAAACTGACCATTTGAACATTTAGATGAAAAAAAACATTACCTATGTGGGTTTTTTATGTCACATGAAGGTAAAGGGTGGCAGTGTTCATTATGGAAAGAGATAAAGTGCAAACTGCCCACTTGAGACTGGCGGGCAGTGTAATCTAAGAGAAACACGTCCCTCAAGGCTCAGACCCACCCTCATCTAAAGCATGATATGGCCTCGGACACTCCTGTTTGTTCTCCGGTATTTAAGATACATACAACATTTAAGAGTTCCCTAGACTACACGTAAGCCACCCACACTACAGATCCGGTTTTTGTGCTGTGAAATTTTAATAATTTTCAGTAAAAAGCATTTCACTCTACTGCAAATCTGCTTCATAACATCGATCGATATGACAAACAAGCATTTTAAAAGTTGATTACTTGTCATCTTGCAGACAGACCTGATGAAAAAAATAAATTCTTTAAATTCTACATTTTGTCGACTTCTTCGACATAGGCATCATTATGTTGGTATTTCAGCTTTTAAAGCGTTTATCTAAACCCTGATCCTGGGGAAGACAGGTAACCCACCTGAGCTGGGTGCACCTCTAATTAATCATATTTTCTTGTAGAAGTATTCTGTATCTCTACTTGTTACTTTATGGTGTTATACAGTGCAAAAAACCTTTCAATCACAAACCAAAGATAACTCAAACAACAAGCAATGACTCATCTGTGAGTCAAGAATAGAAATTGCTCAGCAGCAGATTTATAATTATGCAACTGCATGCAATGTTTGTCTAATACATGCATGCCCATATTTGGAATTTATATTCACATCTTTCTCACATTTAGGGGCTTTAGATGCTTTCTTGGCTTAAAAAACATTAGTTAGTTAGTTGGCACGTTAAGGGAACATCATTGCTTGTCACTGTATATGGAGCTGTATCTTAAAAAGCAAGTACCGTATTTCCTCAATTTAAAGCCCCTATTAATGACCGGCCTCATTTAGTAACTGGGTGTAAAAACAATTTTTAGTAAATAAAAGCCGGCCTCTTTTATAAGCAGGGTGTCTAACCGGTGTTATGTCAAAGTCTGTTCCCCCGTCGATATGTGTCCCCCTTACCTTAACCTGCACCAACCTGACCCCTGACCCCAACCAGTCCTCCTTTAAGTTGTTAACATGAGCCCAAGTTTACCTTAACCCCAAACAGTTCTCTCTACAAGGCCTAACCTTAAACTTAAATCCTAACTCCAACCACAGAGGTGATGCTACGGAGAACACCATTCAGGAAACATCATTTGACGGGTAACAGATTTCAACACAACACCTGTATTTTGAAGTTTGGCCACACGAGTTAGTACTGTAGGTAAATATCGTTGTTTCTCTTGCTGTCCTAGTCATTCTCTGTAAAGTCAGGCCGTTTACGCACATTTTCTTCTGGGCTTTTTAGTAGTTAAGACATTTAAAATCCTGCTTAAAATGAACATTCAGCGTGCTGTTCATTATTTGTTTACATCCGAGTACTTCCAATATGGCTGACATCCGGGTAACTGGCTACAATACATTGTGTAAAACACTCTAAAAAGTGCCAATCAGAGCTGCTCTGATTTTCTTTTTTTAATAAAAGTCTCCTTCAAATAATAGCCTGCCCCTATTATTAGCCGGTCCCAAACTGATTTTTTATTAATAGAAGCCCCGGCTACTATTTGAGGAAAGACGGTACTTCAATGTTTTACCTATATAAAATCAAAATTTGTAATTTCACCTTTCAAATTATACATGTTGTGTACTGATATATGTGAAGCTAACCTGGGCAGGGCTGACACTGATCGGCTCTTTGAGGACAATCCAGGTGACACTCTCCAACAGTGGAGGTGTGGTCAGAGAGCCATCGTAGGTCCAATAATCCAGAGAACCAGGAAGAAGAGTCTTTGGATCGAAGTTAGGGAAGGTAGTCTGCTTTCCCTGCAGGTGTCAGGGAAGGAAGGATGAAAATAAGGAGTGAGGGAGGAAAGAAGGGAGGAAAGTACGTGTTACTCATTGTTAACCCGTAAGAATGGAGTTGTTAGTTTCCCAAGCTTATAAATTGCTTTTCATAAACAATGTGATCACATTTGTTTATTCTGATACTGCTGTTTTTTTTTCTTTCTTTTTTGTTTTTTTTTACCTTAGTCTTAATGGCATCCAACATGTCCAGCACTTTCTGCAGCCTGGGGTTGGCAGCACCAATCTAGAGCAAACAACAGATAAGCACAATTTATAATACCAAAATACAGTGTTCATTGTTCTACTTTTCTCTTTACCTTACATATTTTTGCAGGCCATGGAAACTAGTACAGTCACAGACTGATGGTTGGTTGAATCACTGATGAATTACCTTGAGAAAGACCCCCACTACTGCAAGTCCATCAGGCTGGCTGGCTGCCTCTCCAAAGCTAGGATACTTAGTGTTCCAGTGAACAAGGTGAAGCTAACAAGAAAAAGAGAGAAAGTTTGATTTTAATAGCAGAGGCTACAGATAAATGATTCACATTGCATTTCTTCTGGCCCTGGGTAAAATGTTTGCTGGAACATGTAACTAATGCTTGTATTCTAGATTGAACATAAAAATGCAGAAACACAACTATACTTCTGAAAACGGCATACCCACAGGTAGCAATAAAGCCCTAACCCTAAAACCATTCTGTAGTGCATTCAGCAAATCTGTTCAACGACATCAACAGGCCTGGGCAAAAGATGCCAGTGTTTTCTACAGATCTAAAATTGTCATTTAGCAGACGCTATTATCCAAAGCGACATACATTTGAGAGATCATACAACACAAGCCAGGATGAAGTCAAGAAACAACACAAGAATAAGAATAAGTGGCATATATTATGTTGAGTCCTGTTAAGACGTAAGTGTTTTTGGGACACAAGTGCAGTTTTGTGTGTATGTGTGTGTGTGTGTGGGATTCAGCAGATCGTATGGAGTTTGGAAGGTTGTTCCACCACCGGGGCTCTACAGAGGAGAAGAGTCTGGTTTGGAACGTAGAGGCCATCAACGGGTAGGGGAGCCAGACGACTTTCACTTGAAGAGCGTAGTGGACGGGAGGGTTTGTGGACCTGAACAAGGGAGTTCAGATATGTAGGAGATGTGCCCTGTCTTGTAAGCAAGAGACAAGACTTTGAATTTGATGCTGCTGCGACCGGGAGCCAGTGCAGAGAGATGAGGAGCGGAGTGACATGTGCTCTCCTGGGCTGGTTGAAGACTAGACACGCCGTCGCGTTCTGGATCATCTGCAGAGGCTTGGTGATGCAGCAGGAAGACCTGCCAGTAGAGAGTTGCAGTAGTCTAAACAGGATAACACAAGGGCCTGAACCAGGAGTTGTGTGGATTGTTCGGTCAGATAGGGTCTGATCTTCCTGATGTTGTACAGGGTGAATCGACACGATCTGGCAGTTGAAGACACATGAGTCTTGAAGGTCAGTTGGTCATCAGTCATGACATCCAGGTTCCGTGCAGAGTTTGCGGGCACAAGGCATGGATCCAAGCTGAAGATTGATGGGCTGATGTAGGGCTGGGAGGCCGGTATGACTAGAAGCTCCGTCTTAGAGAGGTTGAGTTATCAACAGCCCCAGACTTTCAGACATGTTTGAGGTGACTTCTCTTGACTTCCTGCTTACAGTGAAAAAGAGGGAGAGCAGATGTGCTGCCACCACAAGAGCCGGAAACTAAGATTACTCTGAGTTACAATTTGCGAATTCAGCTTCCCCTGTGTCTTGATATAGTGGAAAATTCATTGTACAACAATGTGTGAGTATGTAAAAAGTCCCATTAACAAAGGTGTTTTGGCCACACCTGCCCATAATGTTTTACTGACACCTGGGCTGGGAGTACGACACCTCTTCTGACGCCAAGGAAATCAATCCTTGTGCCACATCCGAACCATGCTCCAGGTTGGCAAGACTGCCATTTCTTCCAAATAAATGGAGCACTACGACCTCTCAGTCCTGGGCTTGGCACAAACAAGATGGACACAGATGGGAGAGGTTTGCCAGTGGGCAGTCCATTAGCTACTCCGGACATGAAGAAAAGGGAGCAAAGTGTATTCTCCCATAAAACAATCCACAAAACAACCTATTTGTCACCAGACCATGTGACAGGAAACGTTCAGAAGTTCAGAAGGGCCGTGGAGGATGTCAGAAGAAGAAAAGAAGGAGACGTAACATCAGATTACTATCTCCTGGTTGGGAAATTCAAGCTAAGGTTAAAGAGACATTACCGCACCAAAAGCCAAAGAGCAAAAGAGCAAAATACAATACCAAATACCTCAATAAAACTCAGGTGGCAAAGAAGGACGACATAGCTCTACTTTCAGAGAAGATGGACAGGACAAAAGCTGCGCCAATGCAACAAAGGTCATGAAGATCCACTCAAAAACTGGCAATCCTATTGTTATACACAACAAGGCCCAAGAGGAGGTGGAAGCATTCATGTACTTGGGCAGTGTTGTGAACACCACCGGAAGAGCAGTATCAATAAGGCTAGGGTGGTGTTTAACATGCTAAGGAAGATCTGGAGCTCATAACATATCTCAGTTATTACCAGAATACGCATTTTTACTCCAACATGAAACAGATGGTGCTGTCAGCATTCACAAACACCTGCCTCAAAAGAATACTGAACATCTGGTGGAGAAACAAAGTAAGCAATGTAGACCTGTGGAAAAGAACAAACCAGTATCCCACTGATGTACAAATTCTAAGAGTAAGTGGAGTTGGATTGGACCCACCCTCAGAAAACCTGCTCCAAACATCACCCAACAAGCCCTGAAATGGAACCCAGAAGGACCAAGGAAAAGAGGTTGCCACAACAACAGCTGGAGAAGAAGTATCCAGGCAGAAATGTCTAGGCTTGGGCTCAGCTGAGAACTAGAACTAGAACCGCCTACAATCGAGTGGAATGGGGAATTAATTAATTTTAAATGTAAAATACAGAATTAATTACTTCAAATACACTGTGTATGAAAAATAAAAACAACCATTATAAACAGAAGAACCACCACCATTATCACTACACAACCTAGCTATTTATTTCATGAATGTAGGACCTATTTCTGTATGTGGTAGTTGTAAGTAAGAGCTCCAGTAGCTTGAGTACCTCACAGGGGAACTTGATGCCGTTGACAGTGTGTTCGGAGCCTCTGTCATCACTGGCTCCCCAGTGGAAATGGAACTGCCTCAACCGGTATGTTCCAGAAATAGGACCTCCAGTGAGGGCTGGTTAGAACAAAACAACATAATTAAAGATGCATTCATGAAAATACAGATTTAAAACCAACAACAAAGTAAATTATCTGTAACCTGCAAATGATAATTCAGGCAATAATAACATCTTAGACCTTGTACCTGTATTGTACATGATCTTATGACTTCTACTTATTCATATTCCATTTAATGTTTTTATATTCTTTCTCATTTTTTGTCCTACTGTGCAATGTTTGTTGCTGTTGTCCTGCTCATCAAATTAATCACTTTCTTTATTTTGATGATAGAACACGTATTTCATCCCTGTAGAAGAGCAGGGTCTTTTTTCTCCCCTAAAAACAGCCTGGTTACTGATTGGATAGATCACTAAGCAGGATGTGATGTAGTATTCGACGCCACAACAACACGCGCCATTTGTAAAAGCCGGCGAAGCAGTGTTGTCAACTTAGCGACTTTGTTGCTATAATTAGCTTTTCTTAACGAGCCACCGGCCCCAGCAGCTCGTTAAGAGGAGTAAGAACGAGTCGAAGCGGCACATTTCTCCTGCAGCAGTCTCTCCCAGCTGCAGTCACAGAGCCGGCTAACTGTACACAGTTAGCGATGCTGGTTAATACATGATCCCTATGTTTATGGAGAAGCTGTGCATAATTAGTCATGCTGCTTTGTTTATGATCAGCTGCTGACTTTGTGCACAGTTAGCGACGGCGGCCACAGTGGCGTCTCCTGTGTTCAATCCGTCACGACGATCGAAACCATACGTCACCTCCGGAGTCTCATAAATCCCTATGGGGGTCATTTTTGTAGTGGAGACACGCAGAGTGAGTGGACATTTGAGAGGGCGTGGCCGGAGACTTTCCCGCTGGCCACTAAAACACGGCTAGTGGCAGAAAGTTGCATTTTGCACTTTTAATTAATATTGATATGCTTTTTGTGATATTCAGATGAATAGATGTTAAATAAAGAGTGTGAGTACAGCGTGAGGGTGAGGTGGTGCAGATGTCCTGTTCACCTCCAGATAAGAACACTAGAGCTAACATCATCAGACACACTCTTATCTGCTACAGTACAGACAGCAAGGGTGGAGGCAGAAACAGGACCGCTAGATAAGGTTAACTAATACTGACTAGAAATGAACATAGCTCTACTTACTGGAACTGTCTGTGTCATCCACAAAGTCCACCTGGAAGGAGTGTCCATTATTGAGAATGCCCGAGGAGTTGGAGGGGTCATACTTGAGTTTTAGAGCCCTCAGAGAGGAGTCATATGGGGCCTCCTTAGGGACAATGTTGATGGGAGATTGTCTGGGCCCATTAGCCACAGGATAATCTCCTTCCCACTTGTCAGGTCCTACAAATACAGATCAAAATGTTTAATAGATGTATGTCACACTCAGTGTTTTGTCCTACTCTATTCCAATCTATGTATGTTATGTTCACTTTTACACTGATCTCAGATAATCAGATCATTTTCTTAAACATATAAAGCAATGTCACAGTGCAAAAATACTCACTAAGGGTAACAAAAACAAGTTTTATCATAAAAAACGTATTAAAGTGTCAAAAGTAAAAGTATACATTATGTACAGTAGCCTCTTTCAGACTGATATTACTCCTGTGTACCGTTCAAGCACCATTTTAAAAAATGGAAAATGACATTGGAAATATTTAAATAAAGTACAATTATCCATTGTAATTACCGCTGTTCTTGGTTAAAAACTATTTTAAATGTACCTAAAATGTAACATGTGATAGCAAGTAATAGTTATTTTAGTTTAGGAGCAGGATCATTCATATGATACATGAACAAAATAATTATAATCCATCTACAGCTACATTTAATGCCTTTCCCACTTTTCTTTAAATTAAGAATTTAATTAATGTATGTGTGTGTTAGTGCTGTTCATTCTGAGGGAAAGTTAATATTACTACTACTTTAACCCTTTGATGCACCACGTGGGTCTAAAGTGACCCAACTAAGTTTTTATGTTCTATATCTTTGGAATTGATTAATTTAATCATTCAGTATTCCAGGTTTTCCTCAATTAACTTGTTTTTAATCATCATACATTGTTTGAATTTCTTACTTTTTTAATAAAACCCTTTTTTTTTATCACTACGCTTCTAATGCACAAGGTCATTTTTGACCCATGTGTGTGAACTTGATGTTAAAATACAAAAAATATTTTTCTTCATAAAGTATGAAAGGAAAAATGGATATAATGATCTGTTGTAATAAAAAAAGATATTCAAACACACTGCCAGCATGAAATAACATGGGAAATTAATGCGGGTCATTTTTGACCCATGTTGTGCATTAGAAGGTGTTTAAATGTTGTGCATCAAAGGGTTAAAAAACAAACAAAACAAAAAAGGTTGTCATATGTGTTGCACAAAGTTATGAGAAAACAAAGATTCTCAAAGTGTATGGATTTAAAATCACAATGTTTTGCTGTTTAACCAGTAGAGTAAGTGTCAAAGTGTTACCCTGAAGTTCCAGGGTTCACTAATGTTAATAAGTATTTCACTAATGGCATTAATATTAAGGAATAGCAAATTATGAACTACAATGTAACCTACTATCTGCACAAATGCAATATTGAGTTTAGCATGTTTTGAATGAATGAATGCTTTTGTAATAAAATAAAATCTTTTTTTTAATAAAAGGATCCATCAGAGAGCAACTGAAAACGGACTATAGGCTGAAGCCCCAAGGCTTATTTTTGCCTCTCCTGTACCATCTACATGTATACATTATATAAATTACATTAATTGAATAATTCACATTGTTACAAAACACATGATAGCTTTAACTGAAAAATCTAATTCAATCAAATTTCATTGTAACCTTTGATAATTTTAGACTTTAAGGTCTTCTTGAAAACTAACATAGAATTACACATCTTTCGTTCATCATTTAGTCCATAATTCCATAATTTTACACCCAAAACTGACACACATCTGTACTTGAGATTAGTTCTGACTTTGTGAGTTTCAAACATTAGCAACCCCCTTAAGTAATAAATCCCCTGCCTTCATTTAAACAATTTTGAATACAAACAAGAATTGACATGTTTATCACTTGAAACATAATTTCTAATGTTTTTGAACATACAATGTCCAAAAATGTTAATGTGTGTGATCTTATAAAAAGCTGATTTGTAGAATCACGGTATCCAACTTCATTTATTATCCTAATAGCTCTTTAATGAATTTAATTATTGGATCTAGGTTTGTTTTATATGCATTTCCCCAAAATTCAACCTGTTACATAGAAAGCTGAACGTCCAGGAGGCCTACAGGCTGACAGATCCTCACCGTTAGTTGCTCCGTATCCCCATCCGTGAGACATGGCTGCTTCTACTGGATGCTATCCTGATAACACACACACCAACAAAAAAAGATTAATCCGGATGAGTCTACAAGTCGAACAGAGGCAGACGAGGGTGATAAGAAATGCTGCGGCTGGCTTTATATAGGGGATCCCAGTCCTCACCCCGGTGGGTTTGGCTTGTCTGTCACTGAGCGGTGCAGCCATCCAGAGATGTGATGGTGGATCCTCCAGTCCTGGTCCTGGAGCTCTCCACCTCCCCTCCTCTCTGCTCCCTGCTCCCCTGCCCTCCACTCCTGTTTTCGGAATGTTCAGAGGCAGATTGTTGCGGAGATGCGATCGTGATTTGTGATCCTGATTCTCTCCGCTCCAGGCTGCGATGGATTTGTTCCTGATGCGCGCACCCCCATCCACACACATTCATCACATCCATGCCGCGACCCCGCGCTGCTCAGCTGTCCGGGGATCAGTGCAGCATTAGGCTGTGAGGATCCGACGCTCCAGCGGATTTTATCGCAATATCCTGAAGTGGAGATTTTCCTCTTCACCTTTTGCCAGCCTTCACTGGTCTCGGTGATCCAGATCCTTGTGTGGCCTGCAGCTTTATGACGGCTGCATGCGGCGGGATGTGTGTGTGTAACCCCTGCTACATGTGCTGCCTGGGACTCTCTGCAGGGCTGCACACACACATTCTGTCTCCTGAAGCAGAGCCCTCCAAACCCACACACACAACCCCAACCTCATTATTATTAATTTTTGCCCTGTAAAAAAATAGTAGCATGTTCGTGCACACGCACGCGCGCATGCACGCACACACACACACGCACACAGATTATTGGATGTAAAGATAGATAGATGTTTGTCTGTTAAAAAACGATGTTATTCAACTGATAATAATAAAATATGTATAATAATAAGTAGTACAATATACATAGTACCACTGAAAAACTTAGCGAAACATTACAAAGAATTTAATTACATTTTTATTACAACCATGTTCATTCTATGGTGTGAATGAAAAAAAACTTTCACATTGCTGCTGAAAAACACAACCCAAAATTTATTTTATCCAACATTTGGGTTCCAAGTGGAACTTCATATTTCATAAAGAATGTGCGGTATACACTGTTGTATTCTGGGTAATGGAGTGATATGTTGTTACACTAGATTATAAACTAATTTTTATTTTTATGTTAATTAGGAAAAATATGGAGAACTTTTATTTTTGAAGAAGCAAACTGAGTCAGTTGATTTTACAGTAACTTTCTGGTTTTTATGTTTCATTTTTACAAGGGACTGTGATGTTTATTTGCTGCGAAATTATTTTCTGTATAGCACTTTTAAAAATGAAGAAATGGATTTTCCGGTTGTGGATGGAAGTTATTCTCCCGCGTTGTACTCGCTCTCTCTGTTATGGAGTTTGAGATCAGAGGGATGCATTTCTCTGCTATGCTATTTTATTTATTTTACTCTACTTTAATACTTTGTATTTCATTGTAGTTATATGTGTTCCTTACCATCATTGGCATGGAGAAAAGTGATATTTAATGAAGGCCTTGAGATTTTCGCACATTTTGTAATTTATTTTCATGCCATCGCCTGTAATTACCTATTAGTCAGACTGACTGAAGTAGAGTGAAGGTGCATTTTTAAAAAAAGGCCGCCATTCCCCGTGTGGACAGACAGGAGGTGACACTGGCCCTAATTCATCAAACAAACGTAGAAACGAGCACAGATCTGAGCGTATATTTCATCTTACGACAAGGTTCACGTGGGATTTATCAAATGTTCATATCGCCAATCACAGCGTGACAATAGTCAGCTAATGATAAATGTGGCGGCGGCAAAAATTTAAATACCATGGGCTAATATATACTCAATTCAGATGCCTTGCCCAGAGAGTTTATGACACCAAAGGCCAAGAAGAGGATTTTTCCCAATTTTTTTAAAAACTCACCTTTATTAGCATTGCAAATAAAAACTGGAGTGAAATAGACATTTTACAGAAATACGCAGCAATGGAAGTACTCAATAAGTAGTAGGGAGTAGGGAGTGTTTCCCAGAATGCCTTGCAGCCCTATGTTCTTACATGTAAATGAGGTTTTGGAAGCAATCAAAGTGAATGAATGCTTTATTTCGGTTACAGAAAAACGCAAAAAATAAAGACAACAAAATAAAATCATGTCAAAGTGTTAATAACATGTTAGGGTTGTTACACAGGTTACATTAATGTCTACTTATTTATCTTCAATGTTATTTATTGTTGTTTTAGGGAATGAGTCAGAGAGCACCATTGGAGAACTGACTGGTACATTTAGTGAGACTCTGCCCCTTTCACTTACATGGTGCGCAAAGTCTATGTGACTGTGTCATCATAAAGAGACATAAAGTTCAGAGCTCATCTTTCTGTGTCCTGCTTGCTAACCATAGCTCGCAACAATATTATACATATTGAGCACAGACTTAAAGTTTTCACAGCTTTGTTTGGTTGCAGCCAGGAGATAAGCAATGTTTTAACTCTATGGAGTCTTGGGCTATTTTGTCCATTTTTGAATCCTTTTCATGTCTTTTTGTGTCTTTGTTAGTCATTTTGTGTCTTTTTTGGTCATTTTGTGTCTGTTGTTGTGTCTTTTTTAGTTATTTTGTGTCTTTTTTGTCATTTTGTGTCTTTTTTTAGTCATTTTGTGTCTTTTTTTGTCATTTTATGTCTTTTTGTGTCGTTTTTTGGTCTGCTTTGTTTTTACGTCTGGATGTGATGAAGAAGCCATGCTTTGGCGCTTTTGGAGACTCCAGAGGGTTAAAGTAAGTTTTAATCCAAAAGAAGAGGAATTTCTCAGATTCAGAAAGTGAAACGCTGACGTTACAGCTGCAACACAACAAACTGGTTTTGTTTGGCAGCATAAAAAGTGAAGAAGAAGGAAATCAGTGGTGCTGTCAGCAGAGTAGTAGTGGAGCATTCAACTCCTGGTGAGGTTGGAATATTTCATTTATACATCATGATATATAAAGCCTAATAGTCTATATAATATCCTAATATTGTTGTTATTATGATGGAGAGATAATATTCACCTCTTTACATTTAGTAATAATTCTGTCCTGCGCACACACACACACACACACACACACACACACACACACACACACACACACACACACAAGCCCTAATTGACAGTTTAATGTAAAATATGATGCCCGTTTCTCTTCAGCATCATAACTTCAACAGGCACAGATTCTACACAAAGGAAACAAACTTACTCTTTCCAATGATGTGCTCCTCTGATATCTGTTGTGAATAAACAAAAATACATTGAAATATCATGTAGAACGTGCTCTTTATGACTTAAGCTGTTTTAGTCATCAAAATAAAAATAATAACACTGTATCCATGGTAACAAAACAGGAGTACTTAACAGAAGGCCAGAATGTAGAAACTTTATGAGAGTGTGATTGTCTGTCTCTATGTGTCAGTCCTGTGATAGTCTGGAGATCTGTCCAGGGTGGACCCGCCTCTCACCCAATGTCAGCTGGGATCAGCTCCAGCCCCCCAAGACCTGAGTTCAGGTTAAGATAATGAATGAATGAATGAATGAATGAATATATACATGTCTACATTTATTCATACCTGTCAAGGTGTTTGCACGGAAGTTCTACGCCAAACAAGTATTGTGCATCCTTTGGCCTTGGACAAGACACCTGCCATGACATAGTTGTAAATGGACAACATTTGTATAGCGCTTTTCTAGTTATTGCAACCAAAGTGTTTTTACACTACAGATCATCATTCACCCATTCACACACACACACACATTCATACACAGGTGCACTGCAAAAAACAACTGACAAAAATAAGAAATAAATAACTACAATTGAGCAAATACATGCTCGAAACAAATAAAATTAGCTGCCAGTGCAGTAAGTAAATGTTTCTTTGTAAGAATTCTTTAAATAAGTAAAAATATCTAGACACTGGAAAAACCAATGATAGCTTGAAATAAATCAAAATATACTTATTTTTGAGCAACTGTGGCTTGAAAAGCACAACTGTAGTAACATTAAAATAAACCAGCAATACTTGAAACGATGTGGTAGAAAATGCTTTTGAAATAACATTCAAACTACATGCAACTAAAACCAATATTTTAGGTAAAAACTCACCATATTCAACAGTTGAATAGCTTGAAAAGCATGAAAAAGCTCACAATGTCAATCCTAAAAAGAAGTCTTTAAACAATAAGATAATTAAATGAGGACATAATAATAATAATAATTATTATTATTATCATTAATAATAATAATAATAATAATAATAATTATTATTATTATTATTATTATCATCATTGTTATTATTATAATTAATTATATTTATGATTATTATTATTCATGATAATAATAATAATTATTATTATTATTATCATTGTTATGATTATTGTCGTTATTATTATTATTATTATTATTATTATTATTATTATTATATAAGCACATAAAGCTATGGTCAGTTGGTAAATTATACTCAAAACAATATAATTAAGATACTATTGCTAGATAGAAGAAGAAAATACTTGGTAAGATTCATGTTTTTGCAGTGTAACCAATCACATACTCATCTTCACCTCAATGTCAGTAAAACAAAATAAATAATTATCAGTCCCCCCTCACCATAGCAACCCAACAACACTTTCAAATACCTTGGAATCATCTGTTAACTTAAACGACTCTGTCTATCTTACCGTTCTACCAGAGAAATGATTTAGCCCATCTAATAATACTGTTCCACCTGCTCCTTCAATATGCTATCTGTTACTAACTGGGCCACACTCACACATAAACAATACCACTGGCACAATTATCAGTCTCCCCACACCCAACCTAACTGAACTTAACGATAAGACCATCACACACATTGCAACCATGATAGCACAGGATATCACACACCCTCAACCACCATCCCTCCCTCCTGCCCTCTGGGTCCAGGTACACAGCTCTTAGAAAGAAAGCAGGTCCTGATCCCAGCTGCCATAGACGTCTTATGCTCCCTATACACCAGAAGACTTTGAAAAGATTTGGAAAGACTCCTGGAAGACTATCAGCTCACACCTGCTCACATCTAAAGACAAGAGTTTAGAGTTTTTAGTCTCACACTGAGAGTTTAGACAGACTGTCAATATTTCAGGGTCACTATTTACAAGACTACAACTAGATTTCCTTTAGCATTTTTTACCTACCATGCAATTTTTTCTCCATCATGCTCTAGTAAAAACTTAGAAAAATGGAGGAGAAACGGCTTTTGGCTCCAGCTGCTCTAGTGTGTGCAGTGGTTTGTGTTGAAAAAAGAAAAAAAAAGAAGAGAAGACGCCACAAAATGCCCCTCACAAAGCTGAAAAGGGTTTCTGTTTTTCTGACATGAAAAGTTGACTATTTTACAGTAAAAATAGATATAAGGAAGAATAAAGGAAAGGAACATTTAGAAATGAATTCATGACATACATTAATGCCTTATGTGTTTAATTAAATAGTTATATTTATCAGCTCTTTCAACTCTAATTTAGTTAATCATACATTCATTATCAATTATTTATTACTTATTTATGTATAGGCCTACATTTATTTATACATTTTAACTGGGTCTCCTTACGGTTCTCTTCACTAAGAAACATCTAAATATATGACATCACTATATTTTTATTTAGGACTGAGCTTACTATCATTATTGTGATGTTCCTTTTTCCTGGTGAAGTGGTTTTACTGGTTTTACTGTCCGGTCTGGAACCGGGGACCTTTCCCCCGCTCATCTATTGGTTGGTGATTGTGTTACATCACTGAGACTTGAGATCATATCAAACACGTTTGATATGATCCAAACCCAAGACTAGGAAAAGACTGATATGAAACAGAGCATATTACTACCTTAAACTTAACCATGGAGATGATGGGAGCGCCATGACTCCAGTAAAACTCCTAGATTTAAGTCTTTAGTAAATCTAGGAGTTTTACTGGAGTCACGCGCTCCCGTCATCTCCATCGTTAAGTTTGAGGTAGTAATCTGCACGTTTGATATGATCTCAAGTCTCAGTGACGTAACACAATCACCAATCAATAGATGAGCGGGAGAAAGGTCCACAATAAGACCACCTCATGGGAGGAAAAAATACAAAAAGAATCTAGTTGTAGTCTTGTAGTGACCCTGAAAGATTGACAGTCTGTCTAAAATCTCAGTGTGAGACTAAAAACTCTAAACTCTTGTCTTTAGATGTGAGCAGGTGTGAGCTGATAGTCTTCCAGGAGTCTTTTAAAAATCTTTTAAAAGTCTTCTGATGTATAGGGAGCATTAGTCTATGTTATTCTTCCTGAGCTTGGCATGTAGAGATGTCCAGAGGATGATGTGTTGTAAAAGTTTCAGGAAGAAGTTAAAATCCTGATCCTCCAGTAGCATGGCAGAGGCTCCTGCTTTTCTGAGACAGTGAATAGAATAGCATAGAATAGAATAGAATAGAATAGAATGCACTAGATCAAAGTGGCAAATCTACAAAAAAAAAAAGTGCAGATTTAAGAGATTTAAAGTGGCAAAACTTACATTTAATATCAACCTGAAAAGTAACTAAAGCTGTAAATATACATAAAATGGAAATTCTCAAGTAAAGTACAAGAACCTCAAAACTGTACGTAGGTACACTGCCCTACATAGTCTAACTGCAGTAACTACATTTTTGGTCAAAATTAAGTTCTAACTAAAAATGTATTTAGTCAAAGTCCACCACTGGTTGAAAGCAACATGAACCAGTTTAACTACAAACATAAATGTATAGAATGAGAATAACTACAAGGATGTGACTATCACATATGATTTTTAACACAATGACCATAATGTACGGTGGCTGACAAGGGCAAACGTGCCACAAACAGCAAAATGCTGCAAAAACAGGAATCATGCAACACCAAAAACACACAAACACATAAAACAAATGCAACAAAATATGCAGCAGCAAAAAAAATGCTACAATCACAGAAATTAAGCAGAAACAAAACCTTATAAATCCACAAAACACATGCCAAAGAAAAATGCTGCAAATACCAAAAACACACAAAACTACTGCGAGAGAGAAATACTACAAATTCACTGCACAAAACTGAAAACTGGACATTCTGTGTCTGGTTACATGTGACTTTCTGTGTTTGACTTGCTATGTTTATTTCACATCTTGTCTTTAATGTCTATTTGTGTCTTATGTAAATTTTCTTTAGGTGAAAAATGCTATACTTGTTAGTTGTAAAATATCATTATCCAATATTTTATTATTTATGGACACTAATGGTGCACATGTATGTATGATAATATAAACATATTATATTCTGGCAGTGAGAGTATTCTGAATATTCTAATTTTTCACTCATTCATTACATCAATGCATTTGCTGCCATCTTGTGGCTCAATTCTGCTTCTCATTTCTGAGTCTCTAATGTAGATCATACTTTTTATTTCCTTTTTTTTTTTAATTCAACATAATTCAACATAATCATTGATTGAATGAAACTTTCCAGATGGTGAGATGTGACTGTAAAAACACATTTAGCCCAAAGGGCCAACATGTCTTGTCATCAACTGCACCATTAAAGATTAAACTTTTTTTTTGAACACTGGGAGTGTGCTGTGATTTGGATGGTTCTTTATTTGTTGGGTTTAAAAAAGGAGACATGACAAGTGACACAAGACAAAACAGAACATCTTACAATGAGTGGCCTGACAGGATTACCACAACAGGGCAAAACAAACAAACAAACAACAATAAAAGCAAATGTTAGATCTCATGGTGTGTTTATTAGTGATGGTGCATGGCAGTTTGTTGTGTAGGGTTCCTGCTAGAAATGCATGATTTGGAAAAGAAATATCAAATTTATATTATTTTAACTGATACTGTAATCGCAATATGATTCACAATATTGAAGGAAAAAGTAATTTTTGCATCATTATCCTAATTTTCTTTGAAAAATGAATGTGTAATCTTTTTTTGAGGAAGTCTTTGTCATCTTGCAGTACTGTAATACAACATTCAGAATGGTATTTGGAGACATATTTTGCCTTTACCAGTCTGCCTTCCTTTTCTACACATTTTTTAGATTAAATACTCATTTTCTATGTTATATTTTTATATGGTTTAGGGTTTTATATAAATATGTGGTTTTGTCCACTTAAATACCTGCAAGAAACTTTTCTCTTTCTTTCTTTTGAACTGTGGGTTTGTTTTGGCCTCATGTCTCTCTGTGTGGACAGTTAACTCTATGGAGTCTCAATTTTTGAATCCTTTTCATCCTGCCTGTATACACCACTTAAAAAATGTTCAAATGCCATGTTGGTGTTTTTTTCAGCACAATCTTACCTTTATGACCTAATAATGATTTATTTTTTCATTCTAACTTACTGGATCAACATTTTGAACCAAAAAGAAACAAAGAAAAACCAACATAAATGTGATCTTGCGATTGTGTGTGATCCTGTCATCCAACTCTGGTTTTTATGCCAGTGTGACAATTTTGGTCATTTTCTGTATTTTTTAGTCCTTTAGTCCAACATAAAATGTGTTTTTTTACTTTTTTTTTTTTTTTTTTTACTTTTTTTTAATTATTAATGCTGAGGTTATTGAGGGAAAACTCTTAGTTAATGTCTTACTGGTTGTATAATAAGGCTATGCAGAATAAGGCATTAATAACTACTTAATAATGACTAATTAAGAGCCAATATGTTACTGATTTGCATGCTAATAAGCAACTAATTAATGTTGAATATGTGTTCCCTTATATAAAGTGTAACCAAGATGGGTAATCAAAGGGCACCTGACCTGAACAGCAACAACATAAATCCCCTTAGAAATGTTCTTAACAATCACATTTAGCTCCATACCTCATACAACACACAAATTAATATCAAATCAGAGAGAGCAACAACTGATTCCCTGTATGCAGCAGGGAACCCTCCTCATACACAGTGAACTAAGTCATCACTAACTACCTGTTTCTATTGACTCAATTGTATGAAGTTAAAAGCCAACCCAGCTCTGAGGCAGCCATGGCTGGAGGAGAGCAGTACTGTTCCTGCACAGCTGATGGCCAGGAAAGCTGCTCGCATGCAGACATGATGGGAACTGCTTAGGGCATAACAATTCAGCAATAAATGGATTTACCAAATGGTCAGCAGCAACATGAGAATAATTAAATTATAGACTGCAGCAACACAAAACAAAACCACTGAGCAACAGTTATATGCAATTGCTATAGACGCAGAATTGCGGTGATTCTCATGAGCCAGTCTAAGTTATGTCTGTGAAGATTATAACTTTATTAAATTAAATATATTTCACTTTTATATGGATGAACAATGTAGCCATAATGAGGCACAATTCATTGTTTTGTGTTAAAACAATATTTTCTATATTTTTAAAACAATAATTGATTCACAAATTCATTACCGTAATGTGTCCAGATAAAAATGTCATGGTTTCCCCACACTTGTATACAATAAATATTTCATAAACTTTATCCAAATAAATATGTATTTGTTTAAAAATGTATAATTTAACAGAAAAAAATTGGTTTTAACAATGTATAAACAATGTATAAAGAACAAAATCTGAATGAAAATTGATGAGAAGAAATGGTTAAATGTTACGGTAATGATAGAATTGTTTGCATTAAAATATGTGTATATTTTAATAAAATACATTTTGGTGATACCAGCAACTTGAACATATTTAAGTGCTTGCCAAAGGAAAAAAAAGAAAAGAAAAGAAAAAAAACTGTTGTTTTTTTTTTTATATATAAATGTGTTACAGTAATGAATTGTGCTCACAGTCTCTAAAAATGTCAGAAAATACCTTAATTAAAAAAAAAAAAAAAGATTATAAATTCATATTAAACAGTGACTTTAGATTGTATATGTTATAAAGGGTCAAAGAAAATATGTATTCAATGCTCTTGGATTTTTGCTATGAGCTGTACCATGTTCATGAGAATTACTCTAAGCTACAAAAGCTTGCTGTAAAAATCTCAGGAATATTTTAAATCAGAAGGGACAGTGAGCGAAACAAAATGTTGTCAGCTGATGAGAACAGCCGATAACATCAGTGATAAGTTATGAGATAGAAGTACATGTCTAACCGTCATCCTTATTGAACTTTCCTTATATCTGCATTGGATTATCAGTAGAACAGCATTAAAGTCACTAGGCTAAAGCCATCTCATTTTATGTTTTATTTTCTCTTCCAGGTGAATGACAGCCACATAAAGCACAGATAATAATAACTCTATAACTGTATTATGTTAACTATTTACTGTTATTATGTGTATGTGGCTATACATTACATGTTACACTTCCATACATTTCTATCTGAGTAGCCCATAACATTACATAAGGCAGTGTAATGTCCAGTCATCTTTTATTTTTTCTTCAGTGTGTGTGAATGTCACATAAAGCAAAGCTAAGCAAAACTCTAATACATGACAATGAATTATGTATGTAATGTTATATAATTGTAATATGTAGTAAAGCTGTATCACCAGTAGATGTCGCTAAATGTTCATAATAAATTATATTGGTGGGTTTGTAACATAACTACAGAGACTCAGCTTTGATGATTTTTTTTCTTATTTTAAGTATCTGACATGGGAGCATATTTACAGTAGTATAGCTGTTGGCAGTGGTAGTCATTTCTGTTGAGCATTGCAGAATTTAAACTTTATAAACAGTGTAAGTTAAGATTATGGAGCTGACACCGGCTGACAATATACAATATACAGCTATTAGATACCTTTAAATCCTTTTAACTCTCTCCAAACAGGTGTACTTTTTTACTTTTTATATTTTTTTATTCAAGCACTTGACAATGTACAATTCAAGACAGGTAAAATATAACCAAAAAATGATATAACAACTAGACACAATGGTGAAAATAATGTCAAATCACAATCAATATATCAGAAGTCTTTTCCTAAAAAATATGATAAATAAGAGCAAGGCAGGCATAAAAAACAAGGCAGGATACCCTAAAATAGCAAAAATAATAAATTAAAACAGAGAAAAGAGGGAGTACAACCTTCCACTTGCAAGAATGAATATATTTACCCAAGATAATGATAAGACTTATTTTATCTAAAACTCATCCGCATTGTCAATAAAGTAAATTGTATCATTGTAAGGAGATGATGCTTTGTTGTTAATTTTCAATGATATCCAACTACGAATATCAGACCCAAATGCAATTAATTAAGCCAAAAATAAGTGTTGAATGGTTTCAGCTTCAGATGAACTAAACGTACAGGGATCTACATCAAATTTATATCTAGAGCTAAAAAGATCACTGACAGGGCATATTGTTGAAACAATTTAAAATTAGTTTCTTTCACTTCAGGAGGAATAGAACATGATAAATAGAAAGATAAAAAACTGTCTCTTTATTTCAACCCCTATATATCCCATACACAGCAGTTAGTGTCCCCAGAAAAAAAATAGACTAACTGTTCTGTTATCACATTGTCATGACCTGGCTCCAAGAGTCATGGCAAAAAATGGAGTCCATACCATCAGTTTAAATAATTCTTTATTGATCAAATTCAGCCAAATTAAACAATCATAAAGGCTTTGATGTTATGGAGTGTGTAGAAGCAGTGGTACCAGTGGTGTAGGGTGTGCATGAGTGACAAGTGTGAGCGTGGAAGTGTTGATAGGGTGAACAAAGGTAGGGGACAAGCTAAAGCATCAAGCTAAACCAAAGCAAACCTTACTGGGGACAAAGGAGCCCAGAACAGGGCAGAGCTGGAGGGAGAGCAGAAAGGGGAGAGCACCTGGCTGCAGTGGCAGACTCAGACTGTTTGAAGGGCAGGGGCGGAAAAAAAGGGCCCATTCTGCACAACATCGGGGCCCCACCAGCACGCAAAAAGCTGGATGAGGACTATTCCATCATACATGATTTGATACATTCATTATCTTTGGTTATGATTAGCATTAAGCTAAAGGAGATCCAAATCTAAGTAATTAATGATATGGTACTGATAATTAAAAGCATCGAACCAAACCATGTAGGGGGGTCCCTGGATAAAATGTGTATATTTTTAACTAAAATGCTAGCCTGGCTAACACCAGACTATTCTCAAATGAGGTCTAGTCTGGCAACCTACAATGCATTTCTCCGTAGAGGAGGTGTGGTTTACGATCCTCCGGAGCTGTTTATTGGGCGCTTAGAATGTCTATCAAAAGCGTCGTAGGTAGCTCTTAGCCAATCATATCAGTTATACCAGATGACGTAGTAGAGCAACAGAAATGGATGTTTGTTGTGTGTGTGTCTGTGAGAGAGTGTTGCTTGCTGCTTTGCTTCTCCAGTTCTCGCTTTCTGCAAGATTATTTATTTTCACGCTTTATTCCCCTTCATGTCATTTAGCCACACACATCCACTGATTTTATGGGCAATAAACAAGCTGCTGCGGGTCTCTCGGCAGCTCCGCTGTCCCCCGGCTCGTAGCGAGATCACCGGCGTTGCGGTAGCGCCGGTGATTAGCGGCGCTAATAGCCCCGCTACCGGTGATCTCGCTACGAGCCGGGGGACAGCGGAGCCGCCGAGAGACCTTTCGCCTTTCAACTTTCGCTCTAAACTATTTAAAACGCCGTCTACAGCTAAAGAGAGTTTCGCGTCTGCAGCAGCCATGTTGAACCGTAAGAAAACTACAAGCTTCCAAGTGCTGAGTAGTACGCGTCATCGTCTTGCCGTCCCTCCCCGCTCTGTGATTGGATCCCTAAAACAGGGCTAAGAAACGGCCCTAGTTGCCAGACTGGATGGAGGTTCAAAATTAAATTTGAGCGCGCAAGGCAGTATGGGTATACCCAGGCTAGTAAAATGCATCAATCTTGTGCGCTTTGAGAGCTAAATGAGAGCAAACACCTCACATTACATTTTTCACAGTTGGGTGATACTGTATTATATCTTATTCTTTTTCTCTCCATTCAAAGAGCTCCTGTTTTATAACTTGGCATCTAATTGCGCTTTTCTACTACAGGTACAGGCAGACTATTAATTCGCTTTTTGCTTCCTTATCCATTGTGGATTTTAGTACCACTTGATGTAGCTGTTCGTCATAGCGACGCCACATGAAAGCAAAGCCTCTTTCACATTCCCTGTTCGTCGGCTACCAAAGAGAGGCACCATGGCTCCAGAAGGGCAGAAGGGAACTCATTAAGGCACATTATCAAGCTTTTCTGCACAAGAGGGCACATCATCATCATTTATTATATGAAGGGGTACCCTAGAGGGCACCCATTCATTTTTTGCACGTGTAAAGGGCACCCCCCGCCCTGAAATAATCCAAAAATAATTAAGGGCCGGGACTCGTTTTAATTTTTTTATCTAATTAATTAGAGGCTTTGTAATTAATTAATCAAAATTAATCGCATTTTAATCGCATATAAATATTTGACCTGAGAACAGTGAGAAGTAATTTTTTTCACATGGATTTTTAGTATACCATTGAATAATGACTGAAAACATAAGCTTAAGCAACAAAAATGTGTTTATTTTTGTTCAAGTCCAACAGACCAGTGCAATTTTTGCCATTAAGTGTAGCAATAGCATATTTAGAAATATAGTACATTTCAGAAATGCAGGTAGCCTTTAGGTAGGTAGACCTTCTGTAAACTAGAATACTTTGGTTTTTTTAAGTTAAACACAATCCATGCTAGCTACCTCACTAGCCGCTAGCTGCTATATGTTTTGCATTGAGGTGATACTTGAGGCTCGATGTGCTGTGGTGATATGTGAATTCCTTGTTGCATAGCAACACAACCATGCTCTTATCGACGCTTCCATCCGTTGGTTTTTTGTAACAAAATGTCCCATCATCCACGGGGCCAACCAAAGCGTCTCATCAGCTTCTTCATTCATGTTCACTGTGGTTTGTTGTTGTCTGAACTCATGAACGCTAGTTGGTGCTCCAGTATAATTGGTCCGCGGAGCAAAAATAAGTGCGATTAAAATGCGTCAATTTTTTTAACACATTAATTTTTGTGTAATTAATTAATCTTAATTAACGCGTTAAAGTCCCGGACCTAAAAATAATATAATGGAAGACACCTGCAGACAGAGAAACCACACCCAGAGGAGAGGAGGAGGAAGGGATAGACTCAGAGGATGCCACATGGAGCATCACAACATTTTCTAAAGTGTGATTAACAGAAACAGCATACTGCTTTGTATCGAATGAAGCAAAGGAATGGGATTGCTTTACAGATTTTCTCATACCTTTCTCTTGAGACATTAATATTATATTTAGTGATACATTTTTCAAAAGAAGTGTCCATCCAAACTTTAAACCACTGTCATACCAGCCAGTGTTAAAGAAGGATTTCCTATTATAGTAATAACACTGTTTTTAGGCGCCAATTAACAATGAAGAGTTTGTTTTATATCATTTGAATACATGTCTTAAAAGTAAGTAGAGAAATACATTTTCTTTAGTTGTGGAAATATTTTGGAATATTCACTGATTTATATTCATTGACTTATTTCCATTTAATATTTGTTTATTTAGTGCCCGTAGTCATGTGAGGAGTCAGGAAGTGAATTGTACTGTATTGAAGTTTGCTTTTGTTGTTCTCAATAAATGAGTTCGGCAGAGCGTCACGGTTGCTTTACTGTGTACATGTCGGACACCAAGCCAACTCAACAAGTAAAACATTGTCATGTTGTCATTCAAGAGTGGTTATGAAAATAAGTTAGTTTAGAAACGCAAAGTTTATGAACGATAAGTTAGATAGCCACTACACGGCTGTGGCTCAGTTGGTAGAGCGGGTTGCCTCCTGATCGGAGGGTTGGTGGTTTGATCCCTGACCATGGCAGCCTACATGTTGAAGTATCCTTGAGCAAGATACTGAACCCCAAATTGCTCCCGATGCTGCGTTCATTGGTGTGAGAATGAATTCCCAATGGTGGCAGGTGGGACCGTTTAGGGTAGCCTCTGCCACCAGTATGAATGTGTGTGTAAACGGTGAATGAGTGCAGTCTGTAGTGTAAAGCGCTTTGAGTGGTCGAAAAGCGACTAGAAAAGCGCTATGTAAGTGCAGGTCCATTTACCATTACCATTTACACTGTTGTTCCATAATTAAGCATTATAAGTTGAAACGTTATAGATGAATGTCATTTTTACAAAATGTAGAGCTTGTTTATAAAAGTCAAACAACTTCATATAACTTTTTTGACAACTCCAAATCAAATTTAAGCAGGAAGTTGAGGCCTCCAACCTTATGGAATAACTTGTAACAAATGTCAACTTGGTGATGCTCCAAAGTCAAAACAAGATTACAGTAGGTGTGTCGACGCACTTTGAGGCCTAGTAACACTTTTGGTGCCTGTTCGGCTATTGAAAACAATATACAGAGACTTGTCCTGCCACTTCTTTCTGACGAAAAGATGGAATTAGTTGAGCTTGATCTGCATAGATATGATGCTACACGTTTCAGACATATTCTCTTCGATGTCTCCTTTGGGAAATGGGTGAAAAGGAATTTAAATAAAGAGTTTTGGTAACACTTTACAATAACCATCATCTATAAATGGTTAACAGATAGTTTATTAATGTTTAATCATAATTTATAAACCGTATATAGGCCATTTAGAATGGTAAATTCATAATTTATTAATGTTTAACTAACTAAATTATTTATAAATGGCAAATAGATGGTATATTAATGTAAGTTTATAGTTACTTTACCATTAACAAACAATTAAATTAGAATAAATAGTTTATTAATAGTTTTAGTTGCATTCATAACATTTTTAACACCATATCAAGTATGTTAATGATTTAGAAAAGATTCATATACATTTAAGAAATGATTGAAAACATTTAAAGATTAAATATGTAGTAAATGGTTAATAATTGGTTTATAAACCATTTATAAACATAACTTAGTTGGTTATTGTAAAGTGTCACCAGAGTTTTTAGGCAAGGCAAGGCAAGGCAAGGCAAGGCAAAGCAAGTTTATTTGTATAGCACAATTCAACACAAGGTAATTCAAAGTGCTTTACATAAACATTAAAAACAGCAAGACACAATTGGAAACAGTAAACACAGTCAATTAAAACAGGGAAATAGAGATAAAAATAAGATACAGCAGGATAAAAAAAAAAGAGATAAAATAATAAAAAGCACAAGTCAAACATTGTGTAGTTAAAAAGTAAGGGCAGTAGAGTAGAGCAGATAAGTGTTAAAGTTAAGAGTACGCTGCAGTAAACAATAGTGTTTTTAGTCCTGATTTAAAGGAGCTGAGCGTTTGGGCAGACCTCAGATCTACAGGTAGTTTGTTCCACAGGTGAGGAACAGAATAACTGAAAGCTGCCTCACCCCGCTTAGTTCTTGTTTTTGGGACACACAACAAGCCAGTTCCAGATGACCTAAGGGGTCTGTGATGCTTCATAGAGAGTCATTTGGTCCGAGACCATTCAGTGCTTTGTAGACCAGCAGTAAGATTTTAAAATCTATCCTCTGACTCACGGGAGGCCAGTGTAGTGATTTAAGGACCGGTGTAATATGGTCCAGTTTCCTGGTGTTTGTGAGGACTCTGGCGGCAGCGTTCTGGATCAGCTGCAGCTGTCTGATTGATTTTTTGTTAAGACCTGTGAAGATGCCATTGCAATAATCCAACCTTCTAAAAATAAATGCATGGATAAGTTTTTCCATGTCTTGTTTGGACAAAAGCCCCTTAATTCTAGCTATGTTTTTCAGGTGGTAATAGGCATATTTCGTGATAAACTTTAGATGGCTGTTGAAGTTCAGGTCTGAGTCAATAATTATACCAAGATTTCTGGCTTGAGTTGTCGCTGTCAATGACATAGAGCCAAGGTGAGCGCTTATCTTAGACCTTTCATTTTTAGGGCCGAAAATGATCACCTCTGTTTTCTCTGCATTTAGCTGGAGAAAGTTCTGGCACATCCACTCATTGATTTGGTGAATACAGTTACTCAATGAGAGTCTGATCAGCAGCACTGAGTTAGACTAACACAGAGCTGGAGGGGTCGGGGAGCCTGTTGAGAGGTGAGCGGACAGAGAGAGTCCAGAAAAGAGGAGAAACTAGAGAGCAGAGCATCTGTGTCAGAGTTGGGAGCAATACGTGTGAAAGAGTCGGATGAGAGAAGAGCTGATAGGACAAGAGGACAAGATGAAGCACGAGAGGAGGAGAGGAGGAAAGGAGGAGATGAAGAAATGCCCAGAGACATGAAGAAGGAGTTACGGAAATGTTAATATAATTTATACCAAATTCATAAAAGCCCAACATAAGTTCAAATAAGAGGTTTGCTTAGTGGTTTTTAAATTCATTTTTACCACATCTCACAGTCTGTTTGCTGAAGAAGAGCATGGCATGTTTGAAAAGTCTGATAAAGCGTGTTGGATCATAACTTAAGTCACACTACACTACACATTTTTGGGAATTCCACTTTTTTGCAGTACACCTGCATACCCAGACATGGATTGAAATGAGTTATAAATATTCCATTTCAGATCTTACAAGCTACAAGTTAAAGGGATGTTTCTCTCTCTCTCTCTCTCTCTCTCTCTCTCTCTCTCTCTCTCTCTCTCTCTCTCTCAGTTGGATGAATGGCCCAAGTAAAGTCTGCTGTAGTAACATGATTCTACTTCCGTTTTTCTATCAAAATAAAGTCCTTATTTGCAAATAAAGTATCATGATGTATTTGTCAGAAATTAATATTTTTACATTTGGAAGAAGCCTGAATTGCCAATAGCACTGGGGAGTCTGGATGGAATACTTGCTCTGAAAAAGGAAACAAACAACTATAGTTTCAGAGCTTGAGACTATGAGGTCACCGCTGTTTGGGAATTCCTAGCTACAGTCTTCCTGTTTTAGCCAAAGCTGTGGTAAAAATAGTAAAAAATAAATAAATAATCTGCCTGGCACATTCTTGCTAATACTGTAGCCTATCATTTACCATCATCTTGTGTAGCCACATTTCTCTTCCAGTTTCCTGAAGGTTTCAGGTCCTATATTAGATTTAGTATATGTTACAGCACACTTCTCTAACTACTGACAGCTGCTTTCCCTTAATCTCCAACATGTGACATTTAAGTGTTGTTGTTGTGCTGATTCTACTCGCGGCAATTTTATGTAATCCACTGTATTAATTGTACTTGTTCACCACACACATCAATGCCATTGTGAAAAAAGAAAACACAGTGAACTAAGGTCAAGGAAATTAAGAAAATGAAGACCAACAGTTAGCTAATGCAATAAGTTAGGCTAATAGACCTAAGTAACCACGGCTACAGTAACTACAAGTTAGGCCTAGCTGAAGACAGACAGACAGACAGACAGACAGACAGACAGACAGAGATTAAATGCACTAAACACCATATCTCTAACAAGAATATACTGTAATATTTAATGGTAAAATATTTCATTTATGTAGCATTTATAAAGTATTTTCTTGTCAATTATATGGCAGAACAGCATTTCTTTTGATGTAAAAACCTTTTATTTATTCACTAAAAAATGGAATAAAATGCCAATCTTAAACGTGAAATCAACAGTGCCAATATCTTTTTACCGTAATATTAGAAAAAGTTGCAGCGTATTTATTACGGTAAAGTTCTGGCAACCACAGCTGCCATTTTTTCATTTTCCTAGATAGATAGGTAGACAGACAGACAGACAGACAGACTTATTTGTCAATACATATTTGGTGAATAGTGTTAATAAACATTGACAGGATATGACTAAAAAAATATTAAATATCATTAAACTGCAAAAAAATAGGCAATTGAAATGAAGCTAGGTTAGCTGACATGTTCAGTCATTCAAATCCATTTTTTATTTTCAGACAAAAAAACATCTGCTTTTACTTTCTAGAGCTAAACCGCCTGATTTCCGGTGTCTCTCTTACTTGCCGCAGTTCATGGACCACAGGCTTGCGCCACTCGGTGCCCCCACATTCACACTCGCGCGCGCGTGCACACACACACACACACACACACACACACACACACACACACATACACACACACACACACACATTCCACCAGTGAGTCTCTGTTGTGATCGCCTCGCTTCCACAAACGGCCGTGCTTTGGATGTAGCAGCCGGCGGCTCGTGCAGGATGGTGTGACGCTGCTCCAGTAGAGGTAAGAGGGGCTTTAGACCGGGTATTAGACCGGGTACTGGCGGGTTCGGTTCAGGTTCGAGCGGGTTCAGGATTCAACAGTTTATCAATAGGACCGCTGCCTGTTGACGAGATGACTCACACCGGTAAGACGGAACCAGAGTAATGAAACGTCCATTTAAAGAGCGCTGCTGTGACCGTTAGAGCATCATTAACGGCCGTATGCTGCACATTCATCTGTCTCAGCTGCATCAGTGGCGCTGATGGAGCTCCAACAGCAGCCTCACCTGACATTGTCGCGCGTGGGGAAATACACGCTGCTCGTGCTTTTTTTGAAATTTCGGGCAATTTGACATGGCTTTGCTAATTTTCCAAGTGTAACGACATGTAATGATACAATCTTAGAGTGAGTCTTCAGATTAGTCAATCCTCCAGGATTGACTAATAGGCCTGCACAACACAGCGCCTCATTCATTCCGTATAAGTTAAAGTTTCTGGGTTGATTGACGCTGTCACAGCTCGGTTCCGCCCAGTTAGACATTTTTTTTGTGAAGGAAAATGCTGTTGACACAAAGAAAACGCATCTTCAACGAGGCTGCAGTGGTGATGTATATATAGCGGAATTAAGAGTTGCATGACGGTGGGCTGTAATGATACAGGGAGGCGTTAGAAGCTGTGTGAGCCGCACTGTAAATGGTTAATGTGAAGAGACATTCACCTCCATACACACACATACACACACATGTATACAGATACTGTCAATGTGAACATGCGCACGCATGCAGGCGGCACTGTTACAGCTGGATGGAGGGTTGCTATGGAGAAAATACACTTTGCTCTTGCGGTTGCTATACTGGCCTGGCTTGAGATGAAACGTACAAAAGGCTTAACGTTATGTGATGTCAGGAGTGCTGTGTGATGCAGTGGTTCCAGTGGGGGAGTGCTCTCTGTTTCATCCGCCTCAGTGAGAAGTTGTGAGCTCAGAGGAGCTATAGCGTCAGTTGTCGCCTGTGGCTGCTGACGAGAGGACAAGCAGATCCCTGCGTGTTTTTTTCATTCAAGAAGACCAACTGGTAATGATAAGAGTGTGGGCAGAGTGTCAGCTTAGAAATGATTAATTTTGTATCATTATATTCCCACTCAAAATGTACTAAGCTGAAGCAGTTATGCAAAAAAACATTTATTTTTTCTTACACACTGTAAAGAATTTACTGTGATTTTTGTACAGTAATTTATTGGCAGCAATTAACAAGTAACTTACTGTAATTATTATTTACAGTAGAAGTACTGTATTTTTATTTGCAGTACTGTTTTTTATACTGTAAAATAAATAAAAAAAAACAATCAAACACTGATTTTAGTTTTATTTACAGTACTGGTTTCTTTACTGTAAAATAAAATTAAAATAAACAGATTTTTTTAGTTGTGTTTACAGTACTGATTTGTTAACTGTAAGAATAAAAAACAATTAAACACTGATTTTTTTAATGGTACTGTATATGGCAATACGGCACAGTAAACAATGGTGTTAATTTGATAATAATTTCATCATTACTTTTTTATAGAAATAACTAGTAATTGCAAGTAATTACTCCATACACTAAAGAAAATAATATTAATACATTTACTGTTTTACAATTGATATCCAACAGCATTTGTACAGGACTGATTCTGATCAAAATTATGATAACAATGGAAAAATACAGTAGTCTACTTTACTTTTCATACTATTTACTGTGTTTTTTTCCCACAGTACTGCTTTGACTACTGTAATTTTGTCACAAGGATTGATTTTTATTGTAAATTATACAGCACTATACTGTAAAAATCAAACACAGTGATAACCTGAACAGTAAATAACTGTAGATTTCACAGCGCAGGATAGATTTAGCACTAGTGCTTCTCATATCATTTTTTGTCCTTATGCATTCAAAATAAGATAATATTGTATTGTCATCCATTATGGAATTTCACACAATTATGAATAACTTTGTAAAGAGGGTCAAATACATTTTGTATTAATACAAAAGTGTGACTTTGCATAATAATGCATATACAGAGCCACACTAGACAGGAAACAACACACCTTCTAAAACAAGCAAGTAAAACAGCTGCAGAAGGTGCACAGAATACTGTCACAGTGAGTCTGATTCAGAGGTGAGTGGGATATTTCCTCCTGAAAAATGTGAAGGGAAATGAATCAACAATCCAATTAGTCACAGATTAATTGACAATAAAATGAACTATTTAGTTGCAGCCCTTATGTATTTACTTAGTTTTATTTAGTTTTAGTGATTTTAGTGACACAGCCAAAATACCATTTATCACATAATATATATTTTTTTGGTTTAACTGTAAAAAGAAACAAAAAAAACAATAATAATAATAAAAAAATCTATTTTAGGTGAATTGACTCTTTGAGATATGGGCAAGGCTATCCTGGGATTATAGATAGGAAGAGATTGCTGTCATGGTGAAAGAAATCGAAACGTGTCAGTAGATAATGCAGAACTTGATGTCAAAATGACACAATTACTCTAAAAATAACAGGAATATTTATTCTAAATTACAGTTTTTGCTGATATTTACATTTAAATTTACAGTAGAAATGACAGTAAAAACTGTCAAATTACATCAGAAATAGGGCGTAAAATTTAAAAATACATATCACCATAGTCAGACACTTAATTACCGTAAATCAAAGAATAGCACAACAATTTAACTTTTACTGTCATAAACTTGGGAACACACAGTTTTGCTGTGGAAATATAACATTTTCATGTGAAATTAGTGGAGAAATACCATGATGTCAAAATGACACAAATAACCTTAAAAATAGCGTGATTATTCAGTCCAAATTACAGATATTTACATTTAAATTTACAGTAGAAAACCCATTTTTTACGGTGAAGTTCTGGCCACCACAGCTGCCGATATTTTACCGTAAATTAAACAGATTAATGTTTACAGTGTATAAAGCTGCAAAGCCAGGTCTTCAGTTTCAAAGTTCAAAGTTTTGTATTCAACTGTTACATTTTAAAATATCCACAGTGATCTGGGTCCAAATGATGGAATCTGGTAGAGCTGTTTTGTGCAATGACAAATTGAGCATTACCAATAAGTGACAAGTGAGGAATGCCATTGAAACAAGTATATCAAATGTAGATTATGTCCTCTGCTGTTTAAAAAGAGCATCGCAATTAATTTGGTATCTCAGCTGATTTGAGTCATCACACATTTGTTTCGAATGTCTCGTGATGCATCGTTACATCCCTAAATGAAACTATTCTTCAATATTGTCAGATCGCTCTCACCTTTTTGCTGAGTGCTAAGTTTGAAGTGTAAATTATGTGTACACTTTTGTTTTATTGTTATATTTCTTGATAACCATGGGGCCAATCTGATCCAATATGGGAAATGAGTTCTGATATAATTCAATCATCTGATAGTGGACTAATGTCACCAGTCCCAGTGTCATATAACAGATATGTGGATGTGAGTCATTGTGACTTGGACTTGAGTTGACTTGAGTCACTTCCTTTATGATTTGAATGGCCTTTTGGCTCTTTAAATGTAAAGTGAGAGTTACACGTGTGCTCTCAAAGATTACATTTATTTCAATCTAGCCTGTGGTATATTCATTAATGTCAATCTTTGGATGAACAGTAGAAGTAGGAGTAGGCTAAGCTTTTACTTGATCTCCCACTACATCAGCTGATTTCTGACAAAGAAGACCCTTGCCATGCAATGTTTGACACATACACATCTCTGGCATCACCTTTTATTACTAGATCAAAATTTGTGTGCATAAAAACATATCGTCTGTCTTCCAGCTTCAAGGCAAGGCAAGTTTATTTGTATAGCACAATTCAACACAAGGTGATTCAAAGTGCTTTACATAAACATTAAAAACAGCAAGACACAATTGAAAACAGTAAAAACAGTCAATTAAAACAGGGAAAGAGAAATAAAAATACAAATAAGATAAAATAAGATACAGCGGGATAAGAAAAGAGATAAAATAATAAAAAGCACAAGTCAAACATTGCGTGGTTAAAAAGTAAGGGCAGTAGAGTACAGCAGATAAGTGTTAAAGTTAAGAGTACGCTGCAGTAAACAATAGTGTTTTTAGTCCTGATTTAAAGGAGCTGACCTCAGATCTACAGGTAGTTTGTTCCACAGGTGAGGAGCAGAATAACTGAAAGCTGCCTCACCCCGCTTAGTTCTTGTTCTTGGGACACGCAACAAGCCAGTTCCAGATGACCTAAGGGGTCTGTGATGCTTCACACCATTTTGTAACCAAGCAGAATTATAATGAACATGAATACAACCAACAGCCTTTAAATCCTTTTGATACTGCACTGACTTGTAATAGGGAGAATGGTCGCTCTGTCATTCCCACTCTGTGCCCTGAAAACCTGCTCTTGCACTATGTAGCTTTGGTCTGCAGGTACAAACTGCTGTGAGAAGTGGCTTATTGCTACTAGCAAACTAACAGCTCACTTGATGACCAGAGGACGTGATTAATAGAATTTCCTGATGGACAGAAAGATTTAATTGTCACTAAAGTAGCACTATCTGCTACCTGTTACTCACTGTAGCTGACCCTAGTTAGCTGTACTGCCAGGACTGGGACCTCAGAGCACCGAGATCAAAGTTTAGGCATTTACATCGTGAGCAGATGACTTTTGGACCACTGACAGGAGGAGGTTTTCAGGCCTATGGCATTTCTGAATAATGGCGGGGAGCGTCACCGGTGTTGTGCCTGGACTCGACCTAGGCGAGTGGGGACACAACAGGGGTGCAAGGGTAGAGAGCTCCACAAAACCCACACTTGCATACATGCAAGCATATATTTCTGGTAATTACTGTGTAATCTGAGCAATGTAATTGTGTTGTTTTGTTACCTCATTGTTGTTGTACAGGTTATTTGTAGGCCTTATTAACGGTTTCACTGCCCCCTCCCTTAAAACCTAAACAGTGACAGAAATATGTATATATTTATTGTTTTTTTGTTTTTCCTTTTTAGTTGAAAAGTAGCCCATGACTAGGGGTGGGCGATATGGCCCGAAAAGATTATCACAATATTTTTGCGATAAGGATATTCTAGACGATATTAAAAAACACTGAAAATATATATAAAATTATTTTTTAGTCTGTATAAATAAATAAAAATCATACAACAAAATAAATTTCAAATCTCAACAGTTGCCAAATACAAAAAAAAAATTACTCTTGACTCTTGAGTATTAGCAAAAATGGGAGAAAATTTGTACATTTTATAGTACAATGTGATCAATCTCGTCACTTTGAGAGCTAAATGTGAGCAAACACCACACGTAACATATTTCACAGTCAACATGCTTTCCTCTAGGACATGGAGCAGCCAGACAGTGTTGAATAACAGCTGGCTAGGAGGGTCCGGGGGCATTCCCTTTTTTTTCATAAAAGCCCAAATTTGGTGCCTCTTACACATTCTAATGCTACTATTCCATCATATACACTGATCTTATCATTGCCTATTTTAATTAATTATCATAAAGAAGAATAAAGGTTCTTGTATGTTTTATTTAAGGCATCTTATTTTGACAGCCTTCTTGTAATTTCTGTGATGGATTCTGTGCTCTTATTTTGAATGCTGCATTTGTTTAGCGACAGGAAGTAATAGTAGCTTTTTGTGATTAAAACAACTTTAATTGCTAGCTAATATTAGCTTGGCGGCTAACTAACGGCATAATGCAGCAGTGTGTTTGGACTCTGACGGCCCGGACAGGTTGATAGGATTTAGTTTGGCGCGCGCACAAAGAGAGATGATGTGGGGACGGGACTGAAACATTACAGACAGCTAGGTTCTTGTTTTGAAGGACAGTTGGAGGGCAGCTCTGTATATTTAGTTTGTGTGTGTGAATGCGTGCGCATGTCTCGGAGGAGGTCGGAGAGGTGTTCGGGGTTTGACTGACTGACGGGTGACAGACATTCTGCTGAGCAGACATAACGCAAAATAACTTTATATTATGAACAGTGTAGATATAATTTCAGTAGCTTGAATGTGACATTAGTGCAGCACATGAGACTAGGGCGAGCCGCCACGGTCTAGGTCATTAATGGGAAACCCTTACACCACTACGTCAAAAAGTAGAAATGTTGCCAATATCATGATACACATTTTTTTTAACCCATAAAAAAAATATACCAGTATAATCATTAACGATATGATATGGCACACCTCTACCCATGACGTATATCAACAAAGCCAGCTACTTCTCTACTCGACACAGAAGTCGAAGGAACCATGTTAGCTTGTGTTAGCATGACCTAAGCTTAATTAGCAATCATTTCACCCTCAATTTAAGTAGGTGACAATTCAAGTAGCTAGCTCACATATAGGCTACGGAAGCACTTCTAACGAGACGGTTTTCTGACCACTCCGTTCCTGTATCTATGTCAGGTAGGTATAGTTACTGCAACGCCCGTTAACAGATTGGCAGCAGGTCAGAATTGATTACAACCGGAGAAATGAAAGTGAGTGCAGATTTTGAGTCTTTTGTCCCAGAGTATATATTGGACATTCTTAACAAGCCATGTCTTCCAAACATTGTGATACAAAAATGGGAGACAAATCAGGAAATAATCAACTTTGTTTGAAACCTGAATATTATTTTTTTAACACAACTCAAGTCCAAAATAACAATGTAGAATTATTCACACATACTGTAAAATAGTATGGTAAACTAAAAAAAAAATGTTTTAGATCAAAAACATAATAAGTACAGTTACTAGGATTACAATTAGAAGAAATACTATTCTGAAATTCTCTTCTACCTTTGCTTTCATTTATGGTCGCACTAACCACTCTGACCTCTCCTCTTCCACCAGACACACAGACAGCACAGCACAGTGGAGACACTAAATAGTATAGAGCTTGCAACTTGTTCAAGTCACTGTAGGTCAGGCAATGGCAAGCCTAAAGTCTGGTTATATTTCTCAAAACTCCACACTGACAACCCTTTCTGCAATAGCTGCAAAAGGTCGCAAAGTTTGCATGTTCTCTCCAGGTCCTCTGGCTTCCTCCTGACTGTAAATTGCCCGTAGGTGTGAATGAGTGTGTGAGTGGTTCTCTGTCTGTGTGTGTCAGCCAGAGACTGTATAAATAAGGTGTCACCCGGCTCTCCCCCAATGTCAGCTGGGATTGGATCCAGCCTCCATGATCCAATTCTAGATAATTAGTTAAGAATTATGGATGAATGAATTAATACTGCAAACTCAAAGTGGTCCAAGTACACCTGCTCTGAGACACACGACAGCAGTTTTCCAGCAATAACTATGCCCTGATGACTGACATGCAGGTTGAACAGAACGATTTGGGAGGAGAGAGAGAGGTGGGAAGGTTTTTTTCTGTGCATGTGGTGTATAGAATGTTCTTAATAGATACAGTGATCTAAACATAAAATAAGTATGTTGAAATTTGACGTATTTTAAAACTGAAATTACTTTTTTGTTATAACAGAGAGAGTAAATTTGAAGAAGTTAGGCTACAGTTCAATCCAAATGTGTATAGTACATCTCTACTCGCATTACATGTATAGTCTTACATTATGCTACATATTAGACACAAGTATACTTCCATTTAGAGGCCGAAGCTGTGCTACCACTTGCTCTTTTCAATAACTGAGCACGTTTTTTTCCCCCTGTTCAGATCATAGACTGTATTGTACTGTACAAGACATTTTTACTGAACAAAACATTCAAATAAACTGTCATTAAGTGAAAATACAGTGAAAGGGAACTTTTAACTTGAAATTGTCTTGAAGAAGATTTTTTACTGGTGATTAAGTCTATAGTGTTGTCCTAAAAAAAAAAATCTGAGGTAATGAATGAAGTGAGAAGTTTTTTCATTTTGCATTGAAATGGATGGACAGAAATGTATTTGCAGCCAAACTTAGCGCCCCCTGCTGGAATGTTTGGTAGAATGCAGCTTAAGGCACTTCCTGGTTTGCCTCCCTGCTCAGACACTGAGGTTGCCGCCTGGTTCACATGCAGGGTTTGGGACTTTAGACTTGGAAATCCCTATTTGAATGCTGTGATTCAACTTTTCAATATTTTCAAATACTGGGATGAAGATCCTTTAGATCCTTGACTGAAAAAAAAGAGATTTCATTATGTTACAGAAGTTTAGTAACATTGTGTATGTTTATTTACAACACTTTTCTTGGTTGCTTCAGAATTCGGTTGCTTCAGATTTACATTGAGATTGTTGTTGCTCGATCTAACTAGGGCCATTTTGGACTTAAGGAACAGTAAAGGCAAGGCACAGCAGGTAACAGCAAGCCAAAAGCAGCATTGCCGATATTAAGATTGCACAAGGAACAAAGGGAAGTGAAGCAGCTATATATGAAGAAGGACTAACAAGTGAATGAAATACAAGTGAGAAGGCCAGTCAGAGGAAAATTGCAACAGGTGAGTCAAGGGAAGGGGATATCAGGTGAGCAGGACTGGCAAGAGTGTCTGAGGACATGTAGCTGGACAGATGGAAACTGGCAACACGTTTCTGAGGGAGTGGGAGTGTGGCACAGGGACAAACCGACAGTTTAAGCTTTGGTTTCTTGTTAAAGCTTTCTGGAGTGCAATTTGTGAGAACAGTTTGTCTCTGACCTTCGTCAGAACTATTTCAATACATGGTTGATGAGTCTTGTGTTGGTGTTTTCACAGCTCTTGGATATGATGTGCTGCAGAGACAACACATCTCATGTGAACACAATGAGTTGCTTGACACTCAAAATATAACATTACCAGTTCTGTCTTAACGGCCTATTACTCCTCCACTTTTAGCTCCACTCCATGTGTCATGTTCTCTTGTGGAATATTTTCTGACTGGAGGTTTTTTGTTTCAGCATTGCCGTTTCCTTCAACTGGTCTCATTTTGGCCTTTTTAAACTCAATACCTAATGTGGGTTTGCCATACATGGAAAAGTTATAAATTGTGGAATGTTTTTTTTTTTTTTTTTCCCCAGTACAGGTACTGACAACAGTGGAAAAATATAAGAATATAAGAAAATTAAAAGTCCATGAACATTCAAACTTGAAGGCTCTTTAAGTCAAATATATATATACTTTATTTAACCAGGGAAAAGTCGCGTTGAGATTAAAAAATATCTTTTCCAAGAGAGACCTGGCCAAGAAAGCAGCATAAAAAGAGACAAGTTACAACATTTAAACACAGTTAACATAAATTAATTAAATACAATTAAATACAGATACAGCCATCACAACAACAGTGAAGGAGCCTCAGCAGAGACATTATTTCTTAAATTATTTCTTTATCCTTTAGAATCGATTTAAATTCACCGATTGTGATCAACGCAGACAATTTCAATTCCTTTTGCAGATTGTTCCATGATAAAGGGGCGTAACTAAAAGCTTTCTGACCTAATTCAGTTCTCACTCTTGGCTCCAGCATCCTGATTTGTTTCGACACATGTATACACACAGGTAAGAGGGAAGCAGCCCAAGAATACATTTGTAGATAAAACTAACCAATGAGAGCCTGCCAACATACAAAGATGGCATTTCAGCCATGAGTCAGACTGTTTGTTTGGAATAAGCAGCATTTAGGTGTGTTGTAAACCACTGAATGGACCAGAGAGTGGGGATTTACATTTGCATACCAGCATATTGTAGCTCGCTCATCCAGCAGAGAACGACATACTTAAAACACTGAATGACAGATTTAACTGAAATATAGCAAGAGCATTGTGACAAGTAAATTCTATATATATTTCAAATCATCAGTGCCAATTAACAGGATTACAGATGTTTTAAATTTTTTAAGGACGAAATGTGAATGTGCAACAATGAGTGAGGGTCAAATCAGTGGTTGAGCGTTGAGTTTGGAAGTTGTGTAAAAGCAAAAGTTACTGATGAAGGCAGCATAATAAAACCAAACCAGAGCAAGTTCCTGAAGGGAGAAACAGAGAGAATAAAAGAGCTGCAGCCGGGGCTTCAGTAAACTAGGAACAGTGGGCCCAGGTGTTCCAGATTATACCGATCAGTCAGCTGCAGGGTGAGGAGAGACACAGGTTAGTAACAAGTCAAAAGCCCGGATGACACCAGGGTTCTTCATAGTGATGTGATGTGAGGCTGCGTTCAGACTGCAGGAGAATCTGATTTAAATCAGAATCTGATTTAAATCAGATTCTTACTCAAATCCGATTTTTAGGGCTGACTGTCCACACTGTTTTTAGCAAATGTCCAAATAGGATATGGCTCTGTTCAGACTGGGCCACATTATTGACTGATCTGACAGGTTGCTGTAGTAACGGCGTCAGAGCGTCTGACGTCATATAATTGCGACGGCGACAAGAACAACAACAACAAACATGATGGAGGCAGGTCACCTCAGTATATTGGCCTTATCACTGTCCAGTAGAGGTGCAGAACATCACTGGGGAGAAACCGGGCGGATGGACACCCCTCTCGGGCCGCATGAGTCGGACGCGGCTGCCAGTGGACACTTCATCTCCGCGATACGCATAGAGTGACGTCATGGACAGTTAAAACCGAGTTTTTCAGTGTTTGGAGCGGTTAAGACTGAGACGCATCTGTCCATCTGTCCCGAAGGTGGTTTCGATCCGGTCTGCAAAAATCGGATTTCATGTGATTTGTGACTGTTCAGACTTCAAAAGAGCCATCCAATTCCAATCTGGATGGGCTAAAAATCAGATTTGGGCTGGCAGTCTGAACGAGGCCTTAGTCTCATTCGTTTAGGTGAACGAACCATGCTGAATAGCTTCCTCAAATTTTTTTTTTTTCTCAACATGTTTTTTTCTTCTTCATGGTCAGTCAGTGTTTCGGTTGGCGTACTGAACATACTAGTAAAGTGAACCGGAGCCCTTCTGACACGCAGTCAGAGCTCTGGTTAAGCACTGAATGATTCGGTGAACGAATATTTTGTACTTATCTTTTTACAGAACAGATCCCAGTCATTCAGTACACTGAAAAGTGCTGCCATTCCCACCACTAGGTTGTGTGCAGGAGGTAGGACAGAGTTTTGTCCATTCCCACTTATTTGTTATCTGCCATGCCCAGTTAAACGAGCCTGTCTTGAGTGTTTAATGGGCTTTACATTGCATTCAGAACATAGATATAGCAATAAACAACTATTTCATATCTAAAAATACAGTGTAGTAATGATGTTCTGACTACAGAATGGAGTCAGCTCACTCCATGTCTGTTTTAATCTGAGATTTTCTGTTATTTGTTGACAACAAACAACAGATTTTTTACAGTAGCATGTCTACTCACATGTCCTGTGTGTGTGTGTGTGTGTGTGTGTGTGTGAGTGTTCCACTCACTGCTGCTCTATCGCTATACGCTGATGACGCTTTGCCGACCCATGTCGTCATCAGCATGGTGGCGACCTGCTGGTTCTTCCGCAGGTTGCCCTTTTAAGGACTGTTTGCAGTGACATTAGCACCATTAGCTGCTACCTGCCATGTTGAGAAGCAATATGCTCTGACCTGAACCTAAACCCACAGTGCAGCAGTTCCCACAATTAGTCCCCTAGAGCGTTTGCTCCAAGCTGATAGTTTGTTTGATAGTTTGCAAATGTTTGTTTAGTATAATTTAAACAGCTTCAGTGACAAAACTGACAATGAATGGGCTTTTTTCACAGTATACATTTTACTTGGCAAGTAGTAACATTTTTAATAGCTGCATTGTAATTATTGGTACAATTGAGCCATCATTAATATTAGTCCCAGTGGCGGACTCAGACTGTTTGAAGGGCAGGGGCGAAAAAATAAAAGGGCCCGATTCTGCACAACATGGGGCCCCACCAGCACACAAAGTTATGCATCATGTATGATGAAATAGTCCTCATCCTTGATTATGATTAGCATTCAGTTAAAAGGAGATCCAGATCAAAGTAATTATTGATATGGTACTGACAATTAAAAGCATCGAACCGAAACGTCTAGGGGGGTCGGGGGGCATGCCCCCCCAAGGTAGAAAATTTGTACATTTTTAAGTAAAATGCATCTATTATGTGGACTTTGAGAGCTAAATGAGAGCAAACACCACATTCGTCATAACGACGCCAAAGTAAAGCACCTCATTAGCTAACCACAACATGTTTTTTTGGTTTGCCATATTCTGGCTCTAGAGGGCACCAAATCATAATTTATTGTATGAAGGGGCACCCTAGAGGGCACCCAATCATTTTTTCCATGTGTAAAGGGCAGCCAATAAGGCAATGATCTCGTTTTCACCACTCTAGAGGCACTTTCTCAACCATGGAGGTACCAGATGGGCACTAGTAGGGCACTAGAAGGGCACTCATTAAGGCATGTTATCAAATGTTTTTGCTCTAGAGGGCACATCATCAAAATTTATTGTATGAAGGGGCACCCTAGAGGGCACCCAATCATTTTTTGCATGTGTAAAGGGCAGCCAATAAGGCAATGATCTTGTTTTCACCACTCTAGAGGGAACTTTAGCGCGCTTTTTCAACCACGGAGGCATGGAGGGGCTCAACTCTGGTTAACTTCGACCAGTGAAGTTGCAGCCCTAAACCAATCAAGAAGACGTGTGTGTGTGTGTGTGTGTGTGTGTGTGTGTGTGTGTGTGTTGACCCCACTTGGTTGTCAAACGGACTACAAACCCGCAAACTGATGTGTGTGTCACTACACTACCCACTCACTGACGTTGGCGTATGTGTGACTGCAGCCTAATGCTGCGAGGTTTTCTCAATAGGAGATATCTTCAGTTGAAGTTAAGGAGCAAAACCAATAGGCTGTCATGTTTTCTATTGTTGATCTCATAATCAACAATGTAGTAACAGAGACAAGTTAGAAGGGAGATGGGTTAGGGGTGACTGACTATTGACTATTTTTGGACATTTAATGATTATTGAGACATCACTGCTGATGGACGATAATAGGTGAGTGTCAAGTTAATAACTGTATGTGCTCAGCTGCAGCTGTGCTTAATAGTAGTCTGTAAGGATGGCTCCTCTGGTAAGGGACCTTGCCATGAATATCAATACTTGACTCACCATTAATGTGAACTGAGGTTATAATAGTTTTGGATTTTTTATTAGCCTTAGTTTTTATTTCGTTGTGAATTTTTGTTTTCAAATTCAGTTAGTTTTTAGAGTGAGTTTGTTAGTTTTAGCTTAGTTTTTATTTTTTGAAAATGCTTCGTTTTAGTTTAGTTTTTATTAGTTTTAGTGTTAGTTTTAGTTTTTTTGTAATGGGCTATGTGTTGGGTGCCAGATTCAAAGAGGTCATAATAAATTTTGCCTTTATTTCCGTTGATTTATCCATCTTAGCCCCAGTAAGGTTATTAACTCTTACAGTTCCAAGTGTTTTGAATTTTGGTTCAAGTATAGACATCCCATTCTCAGTAAACATATTTACCATGTGTTCCTGCAGGTTCTAACAGATCCTCTTTCTAATAGAAACACTGGATTATGTATGAAAAAAGTTGAGAAAGATGAAAACGAAGGACATTTTCACTGTAATTTTAGTTAGTATTGTAACCACAAAATAGAGTTTCAGTTAGTTATCGTTTTTTCTCGTTTTTATTTTTATTTCAGTTAACGAAAATGTGTTTTCAATTCTATTTTTTATTACTTGTTAGTTTTTGTTAACTATAATAACCTTGGTGTGAGCCCTGAGCCTGTTGTCTGGATCCAAGGACGTCGTAGCATTGGTGTTTGTGACTGACAGCGCAGTATATTTCTCAAATTCTGTCTGCTGCAGAGCCTTGTTTTGGTGGCTTCACACAAGGGTTCAGATGAGAATGTCTTCAATACTACTGTGGCAAGTTCTGGGTTTTTCTCCCCCGTAACCTTAATCTAGAATGATGGGAAAGATAGAAATGCAGATAAAGTATTTAGTGCTCCTCTGTTTGACTCCAGTAGTGTGTCCTTTTGTATTTGCACTGCAAAAAAAGCCAACTTGTATTTTTTCCTAAAACAGTGATTTAAGTTGGTAAAACTTGGAAATATAAATTATTGACATTTAGGGCAATAATGTAAGTTAGCACAACAAAGGAAGCCAGTTGTCTGCGCAAAAACAAGTTGGTGAGTTGTTGTTACTTATATCTTTAAGTTGGGGTTCACAACAAGGGACAATAGTTCTGATAACTCTTATTTCTTTGTTGTGAAATGCGGGAAAGCGGTGAAATTCGATCATTAGCGAAAGCTAGCGGCTAACTGATGCTAGCGGCGCTGCTAGTTACAGCTACAAGAGTAGCCATTAGCATATCAATTCTAACTCAAAATTGTGGTCGCAACATTGGCTGACATTTCATAGCGGCGTTACAATCGTGCCAATTCAGCACATTGCAGAAGTTAGCAGAAGTAAGGATTAAAAGCTATTACAATGTAAAATTATAAGTTCAAAAAATCTGAATTCAGAGTTGAGCAAACTCAAAAACAAAACTTAAAATATTTAGTTTAATTGTCCAACTTAAAATTTTATCGAAGTTTGTTGCCTTGAAATTTTGAGCTCACCCAACTTTTCTTTTTTTGCAGTGTGTGAGATATGATAGTTTGGAAATGAAAGGATCAGATATCTCCTCCCTGAGTTAGACATTTTTGTTGTCCATCATATTGACAGATAGGGTTGTAAAAATGTGTTCTAATCCAATTTCCCTTCATTAAAATGTTTTAATAAAATATATTAAATAGCACTTCATTTTCACATTGTAAATAATAACAAAAAAGAACAATCTTATAAGTGCAACTGACAGGCACCAACTGCGTGGTCATGTTTAACATCAACAACACAATGCACAAACAAAACTAACAGAAAGGTGCTTCCTTCATCATCCACTACATTAGTCCCTTTTCCAAGTCATTATCTCTAGTCACAATAAATATGCTTTTTACAGAAACCTTGGACACTCATCTGCCATGACAGCTATTGTAAACTAATAGCTAATGCAAGTTAGCTGCCATTTCCACTGTTCATTAAACACTACATTCACTCCATTCACTGCGTTCTGTGCTGCTGCTTTGTCTCCTCAGAGTGCAGGAGTAACATTACTCAGCTGCTCTGAGTGTGCAGCTCTAAATGACATAAGGGGATATTCCAACAGCACTCCAGCATTCTTAATGACTGTTTAGGAATGCACAGACCTGACAATGCACTGGCTGAAGCCAACTAGGCCACAAGGTTATGCACGAAGGGATCAAGACAAGAGTACAAAAAAGTCAACTGCTCCTTGATGTCAAAAGGCTTCTTTCCCTTGCTAATACGATTCACCACCACACCATCAAACTGATAAACTAGGCAGTGTTGATTAAATATAAATCAAGAGTCTGGAAACTGGGTTGCCTATTTCTCTTCTCAAATGCTCTCAGAAAGACATTTTAGAGAGTACACTGTAAAAAAATCCTGTTGCTTTTACAGAAAAAAAATGGCAGCTGTGGTTACCAGAATAATTCTGCAAAAAATACAGTACATATGTAAACAACTGTACAGAACAACTTGTAAATTTTACTGGTATTCAGTGTACAATAAGCAAAATCTGCATGTAAATTTGGCATAAATAATTAGTATAAAAGCAGCATCATCCTGTTAATCCATTAAGGCCTAAAACGCCTGGAAAAAATGCCTGGAAAACCTCTGGCCGATTTTGAAAGAACCCCCTAAAACCTGAAGTTTTTCTGGAAATTCAACAGAAGATTTTTCAGCCTCTGTAGCAGATAGAAATGAAATTCAAAAAGTATTTGAGAGCTTATACCAGTGGCTTTCATGAGAAGTTTATTTGTCCAAACCTTCAATAAAGTTTTTTTTTTTAAATCAACAAACTCAGCAAATGTTACATTTGACTGAATAAAAATCCTATGCATAATACTGATACATGCCCATCAGCAAGATGCAAACATGATATGACCATTGGAAGAAATAGACATAGTTCTCATTAGCCTACTGAAATAATAATAATAATAATAATAATAATAATAATAATAATAAATAATAATAATAAATGATAATAATAATACATTTTACCTATATTGCACTTTTCAGGGTACTCAACGACGCATAAAGTAGTATAAGACATAAACAGTCATGATTTCTTATATCATCATCACAATCAATTATTATTATTATTATTATTATTATTATTATTATTATTATTATATCAGCAATAAAATTGCCGGTGCTGTTTTCATCAAGATCACTTCTGTCACTTACTTCTGAGCTCCCTCCGCTATAGTCGTCTTTCTCCATGATTTCAGTTCTGGAAAAGTCCCATGTTGCATTGCGACACTCCCACATGTATTCGGATGCATTTCATTGGCCAAGAGACCGAAAATAGGTGGAAAAATAAACAACTACTACAAAACGGCGTATCCGCTTTCCTGGCCTCAATGGTTGAAATGTGGAAATGCTTTCCCGCCTTAAATGGGTTAAATTAGCAGTAAAGGACGCTATAATCTACAACTTTAAAAATTTTTTTTTTTTTTAAATTACTACAGTTTTAGGATGTAAAATTTACAAGTTGTTCTGTAAAGATGTTGACATATGTTTTACGTAAATATTCTGGTAACCACAGCTGCCAGTTTTTTTTTCTGTAAAAACAACGGGACATTTTTACAGTGTACCTGTAATTCCAGTTTATTGTGATATATGGGCACGGAAATCAAGTTCATGTGTGTGCAAACAATTTCACAATGATTGAGATTTTCAAAACAGTATCAGCAACATTCCATTTCCTGTCAAGGCCCAGGGTTGTCAGTGTCTCATTAGAGTTACTTTCCTCATTACAGCTTCCTTGGTCTGTTTCTGTTACAGGCACTGGGTTGACATTTGGCCATTCTCTCTGCATTCACTACTGGCTAATTGATTGCCAGCTCATATATTTAGTTAAATTTTCCTCATTTGAGCAACCTTATGCTGTTTTTATTACCAGGACTGGGTTGCCAGTTACTACTTTTGCTGTTCTCCCCTGAGATTTCGCCTCCTGTTTCTTTCATGGACATATGCTCAATATCATTGTGGTTCATTTCATCGTGGCAATCGTCATTACGCTAAGGCAGCTATTCTCAACCTTGGGGTCCCGACCCCAATTGGGGTCGCGAGATGATTTCTGGGGGTCGCCAAATCATTTTGGAAGTCAGCCCTGTGTCCACTGTGTTAAAGTGTTCATGTGTTAATGTGTTTTAGTCTTTTTTGTTAATTTTGTGTCTTTTTTGTTAATTTTGTGTCTTTTTTGGTAATTCTGTGTCTTTTTTTGGTCATTTTGTGTCTTTTTGGTCATTTTGTGTGTTTTTTTGGTCATTTTGTGTATTTTTTTGATCATTTTGTGGTCAATTTGTGTTCTTTTTGGTCATTTTGTGTATTTTTTTGATCATTTTGTGGTCAATTTGTGTCTTTTTTGGTCATTTTTTATCTTATTTTGGTCATTTTGTGACTTTTTTTAGTCATTTTGTGTCTTTTTTGGTCACTTTGATTCTTTTTTGGGTAATATTGTGTCTTTTCTGACAAATCCCAAAGTATCAAGTTATTACTTTCCAAGGAGTCTCTTTCTTGAAGCTGACCGTTACACACTGAGGAGGTCAGAATGGACCTTTAAACTTATAGCAAAGGACTTAGATTATAAGTAACAATAACATATAAAAATATTTATATATAATTGCACAGACAGAGTTGTACTGTCTGTACTGTACAGAGTTGTTTTAGTTGTTGTCCGCTTCATTATTTGTCCTAAATTCATCGTATCAACTGAGTTTGTATGATCTGAACTGTGAGATTGTGTTCAGTGAGGGGGGGTTACGGACAACATGCATGTTAAATTGGGGGTCGCGTCTTAAAAAGGTTGAGAACTACTGCCCTAAGGGTAAATTGCTGATTATGCTTTTCTAGCCTAAAGCCTCAGTTTCTACTCTCACAGTAGAAACATCCTGCTGTATACCAAAGCCGGGTCAACTGTTGTTAGTTAGTTATTGCACAGGGGATAATGGTCCTGCTTTGAATAAGAATGTTCTTTTCAGTTGAAGGTACCCTAACTCCTGATAGAAAGAATTGTATTATTACTAAAAAGGATAATTTTACATACTTATAAGTAGTCATGAGTCCTTCTATGTAATCTATGATAAGTAGAGTTGTAAGGCCTGGCTGTGACTTCAGAAGAGCTTCAGGCTTCCTTGTTCTGATGTCACTCTGCATTAGTTGTGCATAGTGAATATAAAAGCTGACTTGTGGAAGTGCAGACCATGCAAGGGAACTCTATCGACTCCCAGTAGCTGATACCATGTCATTATATTTCCACCAATGTTGAGGGAACAGTTAATAACCACTACTGGAAGTTTTTCGGAGGCTTAAATGATTGATGAATAATTAAAATAACGAGACAAAAATTAGGTAACACTTTATACTAGGGAACACATATTCAACATTAATTAGTTGCATATTAACATGCAAACAAGTAACATATTGGCTCTTAATAAGTCATTATTAAGTACATTACATGTCATGTACATGTAACAAGTAGTTATTAATGCCTTGTTCTGCATGGCCTTATGATACAACCAGTAAAGCCTGATTTCCACCGGGCGCGTTACTGCAGCGTCACGTCAGTGTCGCGTATGCCGTTGCAAATAGGTAACACTCTAATCAATGAGAGCATTTCCACCGGGGCGCGCTGCGTAACGTTACAGCAGCGTCACGTTACAGCAGCGTCACGTCAGCGTCTCTACGCGAGCATTAGGTAGGACTTTTATTTCTCTGCGAGACACTGCCAAATCGCGTGAATCTCAACAGAGCAGATCGCACCAGACAGGAAGTCCGACTCAGAATCAGCGTAAAACACTTCCGCCCCTTTCAAAATAAAACACAATACGCAGATCATGCAGCCTAAAACTACTTCACATCAACATTATGTTATGACCGGGGCACCAGATCAGCAATCAATCAATCAAAGGGTCTCAGAGTATCGGCGATCAGAGTAAGGCCATGCAGAATAATACATTAATAACTACTTATAATGACTCATTAAGAGCCAATATGTTACTTATTTGCATGCTAATAAACAACTAATTAATGTTGAATATATGTTCCCTAATATAATAGTGTTACCAAAAATGATCATATTGGACTATGTAGACAACTATGTAGAGATTGTGAGAGACGTGGTAAAATGGAGTTCCTACTGTTCCTGAATGGTTCAAAAAGCCCATGGCATCATACAGTGAGCTCAGTGCTATTTCTTGTACTGTACTGAAGAAGCTCTGTGGCTGCTTCCTCTCTGTTCCTCTGTAGGCACTTCCCCTGTGCATCCGTGTCTTACCTTAAGTGGAAGTATTTTGGTCTACTCTTATAAATTATACATGCCCTCTTGCTGTTCTGTCCAGCAGAAGCTTTCTTACATTTTATATTCCTGCCACAGTGAAGATTGACTCTTGTGCCCTATGCCCTGATCCTCTGTGCTGCCCTGCTCTCTACTACACTGGTGCTTCCACCCTCCCTACTCCTCCAAGGAGAATTAAAACTATCAAGCTTCAGCCATCCAATTCACATCATTTGATCAATGTTGTCATTTTGACAATAATTAAATGTGCTGTCAATCTCCAAATAGATTAGTTTTTTTTCAATCGCTAACTAGCGCTTACCCATTTCAGATACTTTTTCTAAACTCTTAACACAGACTCACACCTACAAAACACAATTGGCCAAATGGATAATTTTCTTCTCAAAAACACATATAAAAAAAAAAAAAAAAAAATATATATATATATATATATATATATATATATATATATATATATATATATATACTAACTCTTAATTTCAAAATAGAACACATCTTTCTCTGCACACACTAACTTTACCAAAACATTGGAAATCTGACTCAAAATGAAATTATTCTGTCAAAGAATCACACTTGTTTTCACTTCACAAGGTAATACCTTGGTCTGTTAATACCGATACTGTGCTAATTGTGTTTAGAGTTTTGAAAATGTGACAACTGGTTGGACAAACGCTTGTTAGCTACTGAAAAAAACTGTAACAATGTTGTTCAACATGACCCACAGGAGTGTTTTTTAAATTAGCACCCCTACTGAAAGCAGTATGGTTAATGGTATCAAGTTGTTGTAGTCTTTTAGGTTTGTGCTGCCACTTTGTTAGAGTTGGGAAACAAAATGTGATGCAGATTGTGATGTAGCTGTACACGTTGTGTTTAATTACAAAAGTAACATCTTTGGGTTTCTCTGGGGACTCTGTTCTCCTTGTTGAAAGTCTTTTGTTTGTTTGACTTATTCATCACACCTCCCACCAACCTAAGTGGTCTTTTTACCTTTTTAATACTTACTTCCACCCTGGATTTTATACTGAGGGCGTCACCTAACAATAACTATGCTTGATAAAAAAGACAAATGTATAAAAATGTCAGTAAATAATCAAACATCAAGCATTGACAATACTAATACTGATATTTTGTATATGACTTTAAACTATAAATATTATGAATACTATTTCTTACTATAAAATTCTATATATATATATATGGGTCAATGACGTGATCTAACCCAGTGTCAGTTGGTGTAAACAGTCATTTTTTCCACATAAAAATCTGATTATATACAGGGAAATAAATGTGAACTAAAATGAGAAAAAAAATACAATCCACGTTTACATTGCAACACTATGGTATATAACAAATTTTACATAATTTGTCAAAACTTTAGAAAAAATGGTTGTATTTAGAATATGTTCTGTTCAATATTGATGTAAATGTGTAAATTTAGAAAAACAAAAAAAATGAAAATAATTAGATGTTTTTTAAAATGAAGTAATTATATGTATAAGTCCACTAATATATAAAAATAATATAAAATACAACGTAGGTGGATGAAGTATTTAATATCTATCATTTTTTTGTGGTTACATTTTACATCTTGCCAACCTTTATTTGTCACTGACCCCTATATAAATGGCTGCTGCTAGCATCCACCTTGAAATGGCGTCAAACCTTTGATAATTTCCTTCCTTTCATGCACAAGTTGGGCAAGAAGTAAAGGCTGTTCATGCATCCATTTGGGTTTTCAATCAACCATGATTATTGTTTGATAGTTTCAAGGCTTTTTTTGTGGATACTTGTTAACAAGCTGCCGGATATGTAATATGCAGACAACTATCTGCACAGATACTTGATATAGTTGATTTAAAATCTTTATTTGGCTATATGGCAACATGCCTCCTACAGTATTCCTATCGTGACGTGAACCAACACAACCCAGGATCCAATACAAACAATCAAGAAAGAGTTCTGAGCCTTCTCCACGTCCCGTTCCCCTTCACAGGTAGGTTTGATTTGCCTGCTTGAAGCCCTCTCCATCTTTCTTTTCCTTTTCAGTTTTATCATTAACATTCCAGGCCCCATGGCATTTCCCCTTGTGTGTGTGTTCTTGTACTTCCTACATAGTGAGGACCGGAACACATTTTTAACCAACAGAGTGAGGACATTTTTGCAAAGTGAGGACATTTCGGCCGGTCCTCACTTCTTTAAAGGTTTTTTTTGAGATTTCAGACTTTGTTTTAAGGGTTAAAAGTATGATAATGATAATCAACTGAAACTGTATTGTGTGGTTACAAAACTAACTAAAATTATAGTGAAAATGTCCTTCATTTTTGTCTTTGTCAATTTTTTTCGTATATAATGAAGATGGATGAGGCAAAGGCAATAAAGGCAAAATTTACTGTGGCCTCTCTCCCACCCAAAAAATAGCCCATTGCAAAAAACTAAAACTAATTAAAACTAAACTAAAGCATTTAAAAAAAAAAAGAAATACTAAAGTAAAACTACTAACGAATTAAAACTAACTGAATTTGAAAACAAAAAATCACAACACAATTAACACTAAAACCAATGAAAAAACCTATTATAACCTTGCAAGGGAATTCACTATTACAATGAGGGCCCTCACAAAGATAGAAGTGTGTGTAAGTGTGTGTGTGTGTGTGTGTGTGCAAACACCATTTGGCTTGAGCAAGCAGCCTTCGAGGAATTAATGCAGATTTTAAAAAAGTAGCTGCAGTTGGTCACGACTGTAGATCAGTAACAATGTAGTTTAGTTGAACTAAATCACACATAACCATAACTCAAGTGGCTTTTTAGCACTGTTTGGGGTTGTATTGCTTTCTGTTTGATCGTTAAAGGGCAAGTATGCAGTACATTTGTTGGATTCAGAATGTGAGGCTGTGGTTTTACTAGGACAGTGGTCGGCAACCTTTACTAACAAAAGAGCCACTGTTGGTCAAAAAAGGAGAATAAATGTCATAATGGATATGATTTTGTCAGAATGCAGCAATTCAAAACTTGAGACTTGAAGTTGCCAATATTTAGAGTTTAAGGAGCCGGGCCGTAGTCTTTCGTAAGCATTCTAGTTGATTAAAATGTTAAAACTTTTTCAATGTGACACATTTTTGCAACTAAAGAATACAAATTGATTTGGGCCTACACCAGTGATAAATGAACATTAAAATGTAAATAAATGACTGTTTCATTTCGTATAATTTTGTTGTTGTCGCAGCCTGAAGTGGCTCCGGAGCCTCAGGTTGCCGACCCCTGATCCAGGAGCAGTATTTACCCAATGAACATCCTTTCACCAGCTTTCATTTTTGTCCTGTACCTGCCAATATAATACCATCCCCTGTAGAAACCCAAGCCTTCAGTTCATTGTTTAGCATTTCTGGTATTAAGTAAATATAATTCTGTCCCTTAAGAACAGCACATGTCTGTATGTTGAGGTTGCCAGTCCAGCAGCCTTTGACAGTAAACAGGACACAGAGCAAATGTTAATGTGGAGCAGTCAGAGAGCTGACAGTGAAAGATGCCGTCTCAGCACATAGCATACTTCAACACTCCTCGGAGGACACTGACAGTGGATTGACAGTCAGCTCTCTGGATGAATACAGGAACACTCAGTAACAAATCAGAACATCACAGTTAATCACGATAAATAACTATTAAAAAACTACATTGACGTTGTCTTTGAGCATCTTTTTGTAGAAAGGACAGGAAGGACTTATTCATCCAAAGGGAGAATGCAACTTTTAAGCATGAGCTGTCATGGTAACTTGCTGTATAATGTCTCATCCTAACTGGATGAAATATGAACAAACTCTGGCAGATAGTACGCAAATACTTGTCCAAGTATATTAGGAGCAATGTCTCAAGCAAGAACAGGAAGTGATTCTTTTTATGTTGTTATTGTGTTGGGATATATAGTTAACATTGCTCTTTTCAGTCTACTAAAATCTCCCAGAGAAAGCCTGTCAACATTGCCTTTCACTGTGGTGTGTATATCTGTAACTCAGGTAGAGAAGCATTTTACTATTATTCTGCTTGTCAGCTTTGTTTCTATTTAGCTGGAGGACAAGTGTCAATTTTGTCCAATGAAAATAGGTTGGAGATGAAGCAAGTGCGCAAATAGTCAGTGGAAATAGAGCCAAGGTGAATGTTTCTTCAAACAAGCAACATGCTGCTGATGCAAAGTGCTGGTTCGGTCATTCTTCATTGGGAAAAACCATAGACTGTATATAAATAATGGACGTAGTCACCGTGACGTCACCCATTGGTTTGTGGCCCTTTGGAAGCATCGAGTTCAGCGTTACACTGGTCTCCATCTTGTTTCTGATACGGGGAGCAGACCATATCTGGACTGTGGAGGAGGAGAGGGATCTGATCACTGACTACAGCCTCTCTACACCTCAACCTGACTGAGAGAAGCTGCTAATTCATGTTAGCATTAACTGGAGCATTAACTGGGATGTTAGTTTTGGCTAGCAAAAAACAAAAACAAAATGTATGTTACTGACCTCAGAACACTGAGCAGCGACTCCTTGGAGTGTCTGTTAGTCCAACCAAACGCTGAACAAGACATTTTTACTGAACAAAACATTCAAATAAGTGAAAATACATTTAAAGGGTCAAATCGGTAAACATCCTTTTTTATATCTACATAACGTTATATAAATTTATTGACACGTTGCCGTGGATACGCATTGCTCTGCTTCTCTCCTGATGATGGTTCGCCTTGTTAGTGACCTGTCAATCAAAGGTAGCCACGCCCCAAATCATACGATTCTTTATCTTCTGTTTTCTTCTAAATGGGGCCATTATTAGAACTATTGACATCAGATTGTCTTGAAGAAGATTTTAGTGATTAAGACCATAGTGTTGTCCTGGAAATTTTTTCTGAGGTAATAAATCAAGTGAGAAGTTTTGCACTGAAATTAATGGACAGAATTTTTGCAGCCAAACTTAGCGTCCCCTACTGGAATTTTCAGTAGAATGCAGCTTAAGGCACTTCCTGATTTGCCTCCATTCTCAGACACGGAGGTTGCCGCCTGGGAAAAACAAACGATGAACCCTTGTTAACTTGCTTGCATTGGGTCCAGTTAGGATCAGGTGTTAGACCTGCTTGCCTACAGTACTAACATATCAGTGTTCTGTGTTTTGAATGGGGCTATATCAAGTAGTTTGAAGCTTCAAAGCTTCATTCAAAGCAATGATATTTGATAATTCTAACTCAAAATATTAATAATTTTGTTTAAACCCAGTGTTTCTGCATAGCTGCAGATAATGATTAGGCTACACTACAATTATTAGTTCATTCCTATAAAATGTCTATAATATGTCCAATAGTTTTCAGTGGTGGTTGTGTAGGATGTTTCTGACTCCTGTAACTGCTACTCCCTGCTGGTAGGTAGGAGAGTGAATAGCAGCTCCTGAGATAGATACTTCACTTTGCCACTGCACCAACCCAAATTTAGCCTGTGCAAACCCCAGTGGCACACTGTCTGTTGTACATTTGACAGTTTGTTTGAACCAAAGAATAAACGGAAATACCAAGGAAAAATAGAAAATCAAATTAAAAATAAAGGTCCAATTTTGGTTCTTGAAAATTCCATTTTGGACTCATGAATGAACCAAGGCAGAAATTTGACCCAGAAGGAAAAGTAAATAGATCGATACTGTCATCACAGTTTTAAGATTATGTGAGCTATGGTTGGGGCTACACAGTGGTGTAGTTCGCCAGTTCAACTCCGGCCTGTGTATCACGTTCACAAGAATGGGGCACATGTGAGGTCACAGAGCAATGACACTGACCTTTGACCATCCTAAATGTCTTCAATTCATCCTTGAGTCTCAGCAGCCGCTTATGCCATCTATAAAAATTCCTTCAAGGGTTGCTTAGATGTTAGTGCACGAGAATTAGACAGACAAACAACCCAACTACAAAGTGCCTCTGGCCAAGTCTGGGGGCGGTGCTGAGGCATTATAAAAGCATAGAGGATAAAATAACCATTCATGTAACATTATGCAAGCACTGAAGCCATACCAGAGCAATGTTACAAGATAAATAAACACATACATTGACTACATAATTAAAGATAATTTTAGTTTTGTTTATTTTAGACGTGAAACATCTTTTATCCAAATGTGTTTGTGATATGTTACAGAGGACAAAAGAAGAGGAAGCAGAAGAAGAATTAGAGCCAACAGTGTAGGTGTAGCCAGCAGGGCTGCCAACGCTGTGCTGTATAGAAACCTCCAGTCATTGACACTCTTCTCACACTCTCAAGCCTCATGTCCATTGGACTTTACACTGATTGAATCTGACTTTTTATACCAGGGATTTCATACCCATTTTAAACGCAGAACAACTGTCATTGCTAGTTTCAGACTCAGTTGTCATTTTCAGGCCCGGCGCCCACATTGTGTAAGCAATGCACTTGCATGCATGTGTGTGCCCATGGGTGTGTTGGCATTAAAACAAGGTTTGGTCAGATGCAATGCATTTGTATCAAGGTTATAATAGTTTTGGATTTTTCATTAGGTTTAGTTTTAATTTAGTTGTGGATTTTTGTTTTCAAATTCAGTTAGTTTTTAATTATTTTTAAGTGAGTTTGCTAGTTTTAATTCGTTTTTATTTTTGGAAAATGCTCAGTTTTTGTTTAGTTTTTATAATTTTTAGTTTTTGTAATGGGGTTTTTGTTGGGTGTGAGATTAAAAAAAAATCACAATAAATGTTGCCTTTTTTTTCCCTTTGTCCTATATCTCCGCCCCAATAAGTTTATTAAGTCATAAAACCAGATAGATTAAATATATTTCATATCAACCAAAGATTCACTTATGAAAAAAGTTGACAAAGACGAAAACAAAGGACATTTTCACTTTTAATTTTAGTTAGTTTTGTAACCACAAAATACAGTTTCAGTTAGATATCTTTTTCTTTTTTAAACACTAGTTTTTATTTTTATTTCAGTTAACAAGAATCGTTATTCCCTTAGATTTTGTTAACTATAATAACCTTTATTTGTATCAATGATTTACATTATATGGGAGAGAACAAATCATGCCATTTAAATTGTTTTTCCTGCTCGGAGCTGCCTCTGTCGTATCAAATTGTAACAAAAGTAATCTGCTTCCATGCTTCCAAAAGTAAAGTAAGTCACTGTCGGGTTTCATTGCTACGTTTGTGGTCATTGTCAGTTCATTGTGGCTGGGAACGGTGCATACCGTGGTGCATTGAAATATTTTTCAGAATGCAGCCGGCCATGGTTATATTGCACACTTGTCCAGTTGTGTATAAAAGATTGCCACCTGCTGTGTCTGGAGTGTAGATCAGTTTCTGGTTATAGACCACCTTCTACTGGGTCGGGGGGTTAGCGATGGCTGTCATTAGCCACAGTCGTAGTGGATAGTCCTGCTTAAGAAATAGTTGGATTACATGTTGAAGGTAGTGATGCAAACTTGTGAAAATTATATCATAATAACATGAATACCCAACCATCTTCTTCAGCCTCTGGATCCAACAGCACAAAAGAGTCGTGCATTCCCCCCGGCAACATGGTCTCACAGGAATCTGTGAAACAGCCATGGATTCGCTTAACTCAAAATCCGTGGAATAGCCACGGAATCACTCAAATTTTTGTTAAACTGACACGGATTTCGCTACAATGCAAGTTAATGACAGTCATGGCTATTCCAACATACAAAGTGATTATGTACATTCACTGAGTGAAAATTTAGAAAATAAAACATTTATTTCTCGCTAGAAATGTGATCAAAATCCATTTTTTATGCAGAAACTAAGTCAAAATATTGATTTTTTCACTAAAAATGAGAGAACTGTCTGCCATGTTTTTTTGTTCTGACCGTCGGGACCTTGAAAGTCACGTGACTTGGAACAAACCAATAGGAAAAAATATCCATGGAATAGCCACGGGATATGATCATGTCATTAACTTGCATTGTAGCGAAATCCGTGTCAGTTTCACAGAAATTTGAGTGATTCCGTGGCTATTCCACGGATTTTGAGTTAAGCGAATCCGTGGCTATTTCACGGATTCCTGTGAGACCAGGTTCCCCCCCGGCATGTGGGCCAAATCTGTTTGCCGGAAACTGAGGGGTGATTTTTAAAGAATAAATTGCTTGAAACCACTATAAGCCCCGTTATGAGGCAAGGTTCACTGAATAACTGCCAATCTGACGCATACTTGGCCTGGGGTGGTGCTTTTTTTTTAATAGAGCGGACTCGGCTCATTTAACCACAAAGATAAGTGTGTCTTCAGAGGTAAGAGAAATGCAGAGCGTATCTATGCACACTGCACACCATCGGATCTCTTCATATTCTGTGTTCTTCTACACATCCAATAATAACACACACAGTCCTATTCCACACAGTGATTGTATGAGAGCGCATCAGCTGTGGACATCATGACAGTCAAACTAAGCCAGAAATCTATTTGTTATTTTTCATATCATTTTTCATGTATTCTCCGGGGAACTGAGAGGAGCATCCTGCCACTGAATAAACAAGGTTGAGTCGACCCCTTATAAATGTACTTTATTTATAACCAGCTCTCTGGTGCTGCGCGTGGCTATTAGCATTGGTGTTTTTGAATTGGACTTTTTTTGCAGTTAGGTTCATTTGCATAGGAAGAGGCTGATTTTCAACAAATGTATGCATCTTACCTCATTTAAATACATGCAAATAGAATCAGAGTACAGAGACAAAATTTTGCTTGGCAGTGCAGTAAGGGTTGCTATTACCCCTTTGAGGGTGCTTTGCAGAATTACACCGTTTGTTTTTGCCTTATTTGCGCATGTTTAGCGTCCGCAAAAGTCTCGTAGTCATGTATTGTGGTATCAACCAGGTTATACCATGAAGAAATTTGCGGAGCATATGACTAACCATGGTTTGGGATATGTCAGACCTATCACTGTCATTTTCTCGGAGGTACCAGGAGCCAGGAAACTATTGGTACATGCAGATGAGGTGGAGTGGGATAGGTTAGATTAGATTAAATTAGAAAAGAGTCTGCTCGATCTTTAAACAAAAGCTCACTTCTCAAGGCTTGGTTGTCCAAAGCATCAAGCTGTAGCAAATTAGCCATTGCAGATTAATCGGAGCAGCAATTCATAGGCCTTCTACCTATATATACATTGTAAAATTAAAAATAATGATGGGTGCTTTTGTGGCTAATGATTGGCAGGTGTGTGATTCAGCAAGCCTGGTCAAGTATCCTTCTAGCTAGTTACTGCAAAGTAATTTAATGAGCCATAAATAAATAGGAATATTCAACAATTATTTTTTAATCAAATTAATCTTCATTAAAAGCCCTCCACCTGAGCATAAAATCGTCAAATCTGGCAACATTTCTTGGACACATTTTTTTTCCCCACCCAGCAGTTATTTTCAGTATGCGGTGTTAGCCTATCAGGGACCACCAGGAAAAGGCTATCACACACACACACACACACACACACACACACACACACACACACACACACACACACACACACACACCGCTGTCAGGCAGAGAAAAAGACACCCTTTGGCACACAAGGAAAAATGTAAGAGTAGTGGTTGCCATCAGAAGAACAGAAGAATGATGTATACATGATTAAAACAGGAGGTACCATGATGCAAAAAAAAAAAAAAGTGCTTGAATATCACCAGAACGCAGGAAATTAAGTGTTTAAAGCCCCATATGTCCTGATCTGCTGAGTTGGAGGTTTGTGAAGCATCCAATTTGTCTTTAGAATTTGAAGCTTTGAAGCAACATCCAGATGCGAAGCAGTGTCTAATGTTATGGCTATATGAGTCTGGACAGACACCATGTGCAAGCTGTTTACAGATGCAAGCTGAGGGGCTTGCCAATGAACCACTGACACTTTCCAAATATCTGGCATCCTAAATATCTCCATCTGTCGGAGAGTCTATCAGGGAGCTACAGCCAATGGAACATAAGACACAGGTAAAGACAGGGAAGATTGAGGGATATGGGGATGTGTGTGTGTGTGTGTGTGTGTGTGTGTTGGAGATCAAAAATAAGAGATAAAGAGGATAAGATTGTGTCTCTGTGTGGGTGTTTGGGAGAGGGAGAAATAAGAGGAAGAGGGTAAGAGTGTGTCTCTGTGTGGGTGTTTAGGAGAGGGAAAAAGGCTGCGTGTGTGTGTGTGTGTGTTTGAAAATGGGAAAATGATTGCACCGTTTCCAAGATCGATTGTACACAGTGTTTCTGCAGTAGGCCTAATTAATAATTTATTTGGAAAGCTGCTGTGACACTTTTTGATGCCTGCCTGCCAGAACCAGTAATATTCAGCTCCAACCTCCTTGACTCACAGGTCTACCCACAGTTGGCCTGCTCATCACCATAAATAGGCTACTCATGGGCAATCCCTACTGGTCAGAGATCTTTAGTGTTTGAGACCCGCTGCTGGTCAGTCAAATGTGTAAAACACAACGACTTTAAGTATCCCGACCACAAGACAACAGTTTGTGTAGTGTAACCCTCTGGAGTCTCCAAAAGCGCCCAATCATGACTTCTTCATGACATCCAAAGCAGCGTGGAGCCCTACTGTAAATTTACCTCTAAAGTTCTGGCTGTAAACTCCATGAGGCCAGTTTCAGTTTGACGATGATATACCAAGTAAAACTGGAGACAAGCTCAAATAGATTTAGTATAAAATGATAGAACTGGATGTAACCCTCTTATATATTATATTTGAAACCTTTGTTCACATTTGAAACATTTAAAATTCTTTATTGAGCATGATCGTGTTTTGAAAGGAAAAGTAAAAAGACCAAAGGACTAAAGGACTAAAAAAGACACAAAATTACCCAAAGAAGACACAAAATGACCAAAAAAAAGACACAAAATTACTAAAAAAGACACAAAATGACCAAAAGAAGACACAAATTGACTAAAAAAAGACACAAAATGACCAAAAAGACCATAAAAGACACAAAATGAGAAGACAGAATGAACAAAAAACCCAACAGAGGACACAAAATGACAAAAAAGACACAAAATAACTAAAAAAGACACAACAGACACAAAATGACCAAAAAAGACACAAAAAAGACACAAAAGACACAAATGGCCGAAAAACACACAACATGGCTTACAAAGACATGAAAAGATGAAAAGGATTAAAAAATGGACAAAATAGCCCAAGACTCCATAGAGGTAAACAGCATGGCAATTAGACCACATTGAAAATGAGGCTGAACCCAGCTTTACAAATATGCCTACTATATGTGTATGACATGCAGTTGTTCTCCTGCATACAACTTTTGTAGATTTAGTGAATCTAATTTATTCATGTGTTATGATCGGTTATGGTGTATTCCAACACCCACGTTTCCAGTTACAGCTAGAACAAAACAAAAGTCATATAACTCAAATGCAGGTGTACATCTATAGCAAACCACTAAAATATCTAGGTAACAGTTTTCTTACGGAGACCCCTGCCAATAGACTACAGACTCTAAGTTTGGTAATTTTTTGTCTTTCTGTTGAGAGAAAAAAGTAAACAAGTTGTGGGCATTGCACTCTTATCACTTGACACATTTTTTTCTGCGCATTGAGTTTGTCATTTTATGCACACATCAATGGTTGTCAGCTCTAGGATCCCATCTATTTTCCTGCAGCTATTAAAATTGGCCGTATATATTTTTTTTCATGCCTTTCTGACATTTCACTGGTGTATATGGTATATGATGGTATTAAAAAAAAAAAAAAGTACAGTCAAAGCTGAGTTTCTGGTTGCACGTTGACAACAAATGAAAGAAAAAGAAACAATCTTGTTCAGCATTGGCTTGTACTTGAAGAAGTCGGTTGTTGGTTTTGAATTACAGATGCACCATGGGAGTCAGGCTAGCCAGCTAGCACTTTGCTTCACCCTCTCATCCAAACATTGTCCCTTCTGGCTGAGAAAATCAAACGGCAATGGCAAAAAATGTCAAACTCAAGTCTTTAAATCAGTAGTACCCAAACCAATGCTGCTTAACTTGTTTCAAAGAATATCCTCAAAAAGTCTGAAGGTTTCTTTGAATACTGCTGTTTTTCTCTCATGTCTTCATCTGTTCTAATATGTTTAATTGTAAATCAGTTCGAACTGCATCTACTTGTTTAAAATTGCCATGATGTATAATCAACGGTTTGCTTGACTGCAGAGTCTTCAAGTCGGATTTCCACAAAACACAGTTCAAGCAGCCTAAAACTGTAGTGTAAATCCGTTGAAAATATATGTAACATAAAGAAATTAATGCATGATTACATGACCTGGCACAAGGTAGGATATCAGTTTTATGGAAAAGGAAAAACTCATTAGACAAGTCAGCTTAGCATGTCGTAAGCAGATGCTCTGGTTGATACGATAACATTACAATAGGAATCTGACCTCCCAAGTGTGCTCTTATATCAAAAGTGTAACATAACAGGAAATTACAGGACATTGAACCTTAATTACACAGAAATAATGACGCACGAACCTGAAAACCAAAAACAGAAACATAGGGGTGTTGTCTCCTCAGAGTTGTTCTACCATTTGGATTTGTCTGTCACTTCTGACATCTGTATCTGTTTTTGATACTTGCAAAATAAATCCCGCACAAGGGTGTAATTCGAATCTACCTGGTTGTCAAGTTCTTTAAAGATTTTCTACAACAAAACTACTTCACATCAACATTATGTTATGAGACCAGACCAGCAATCAATCAATCAAAGGGTCTCAGAGGGTCGGAGACACTGACGATTACAGTCTGATTGTTGAAGTGGAACAGCATACAATCATTTATGACATAACACATTCTTTTTATAAGGATAGATGGTCAGATCAAAAGATCTTCCATGTCGGAGAAGCAAAGTACGCAGTTTGTTGTTGTTGTTTACTTTATACACACAGTTTATCACAGGATCTCGGGGTCTCACTTACGTTCAGGATTATCACGTGTTCTCGTTATCTCGTGTGTATGCGGCTGGCTCGCTACGCTGCCGTTCCGCACCCGGTGGAAATCCCTAGTAAGTCTTACTCTGTGATGTCATATGCTGGAGGTGACTCATACCTCTGTGCCCCCCATAGATCAAAGACTAGGAAAATAGTGAGTTTACCCTCCCCGATGAGGGGAGGATGTAAACAAAGATCTGAACTGTGAGATTCCCTCTGGTAGTGTTGACTTGTGATGAATTTCAAACACAATGCAACCTTTACAGAATAAAGGTCACATTCTCACTTTTAGTGAGAATGGAAGTGTGGCTCAATAGGGTCCAGTGGAGGTCATCCTCTAATCACAGGCTGGCAGTTCGATCTCAGACTCTTCTTTCTTGTGTGTGTGTGTGTGTGTGTGTGTGTGTGTGTGTGTGTGTGTGTGTGTAAGTGAGTGAGCATGTGAAAGAGAATGGGTTAATGAGAAGGCCATTATAAAATGCTCTGACTGTTAAGATAGAAAAAGACCATTAAACAGGGTTTTTTTCCGGCTTTTCAAGAAAATCTACAGTATCATGATATATTACAGATACAGAAAGTAATGCTCATGTGACTCATGATGTTCACTACTAATATCATTTTTTTTCTTTGAGCCCTAATTTCATTTAACTAAATAAGTGAGGTTGTTCAATTAAAACATTCTTAACCTGGCAAAATAAAGTAAGTGAAGCAAACAAGTAAAGAAGAGTACGAATCAGTGGAATCATTTAATACCAGCTTTTTATATTTAATGTTATTAAAGCAAGTATCTTATAATGAAGAGATTACATGAAGGACAAAAAAGAACTATATACCAGAGATAATGACCACCAGAAGCTGCTATGATGAGTAATATTTGGTATGTGTGCTTGTTCTTGTTGACTCTTTTCTGGCTTTTAGAGAGACAAGATAATTTTCCCAAATATTGAAACTAATTGAATTTTCCTCTACCATGGAAAAAAACATATAACCTATGGAAGAAATATCCTATCTTTATTCAACAGCGTAGATTTTTGAGTTTGAGACCATTCCTTTTCAGTGAAACAGCTCCTTGTCGTGCTCAGATTTAACCTCTTCATGCTCACATTTTGTGCTTGCACTCAAATTTATGCTGCTTTCTTTCAAAATGCGTGCTTATATTTAGCAGCATGTTTATGTATAATTAGTCTTAAGTAATCCTAAAAAGAGTTATCGGAGTTTAGACTTTTTCTAATTTTACATGAGCAGGATATATTTTATATACTACGAATACTCTAGCTGGATTAGCAATGGTATAATAGTTGAACGGACATTGCTATCTATTGCACTTAAAACCATGGGATTCAGGTTTGCATCCCAGCCATTGCACATAACATTGCTAAACCAATTAGAGTATTCACAGTATACAAAATATATTAGTCAGGCGGCTTGGGACCAGATTTTAGAATAAAGGGGACACATCGGGCCATAGCACCACATTTTTTCCACATGCTCTCTGTCACTATAGGTTCAATTTTTGGTAGGAGCCACTTCATCAAGATTGTGGATCGGAGATGGCAGCCATATAAAGTCTATGAGAACCAATATATCTTCCAAGCAACTTAGAAGGTCAATCTTGGTGTCAAAATATTATTATAAAGCTTTCCCTTGATTTTTTTGAGCAGTGTATATGGCAGCTAATCCTCACTCTACCGAGAACATAGATTCCAAACATTTTCAGCTCAGGATTCCCTGCTGCAGCACTTGAAGACCTACCAGTCTGAGTGAAACTGAACATATGTATTCGATCAAATAATCATCTAGTGATATTCTCAACAGTTTTAAATGATTCCTTGACCAAGAAAATGTATATTCTAACACCAAGACTGACCTTCTGAGTTGCTTGGAAGATGTGTTGGTTCTCATAGATTTTATATGGCTGCCATGTCCGATCCACAATCTTGATGAAGTGGCTCCTACCTAAAATTGAAACCTATGGTGACAACATGTGGAAAAAATGTGGTGCTTTTGTCCTGTGTGTCCCCTTTATTTAATTTACTATATCCTGATAATATAAAATTAGAAAATATCTAAACTAGGATAACTCTTTTGAGGATTACTAATTACTCATTACACATGAATATGCTAGCCTCTTAAATAAGTGACAATTCAATAGCTGGTTAATATGGTAAATTGGTGTATTTAAGGAAGAAGCAGTTTTACAAACAGATGATACCCGCCCCTAGGGAGCGATCAAACAGGGCAAAGGAACGCACTCTAGCTGTCTTCCTATTGGCTGGTAAAACACACTATTTTAAGTGCAGAGTGGAGAGACATCTTCAGTCTGAGCAGAAACCTCAACCTGAGAGGATGCGCTTGTTTTGAGTGCATGTACATAACTTTTGAGTGTGCAGACTTTAGATTTGAGCATGCGCAGGACAAATTTGAAGGGAAATGTTTGTGTCCAAGGAGAAGAAATGTAAGCACAAGCATGTGATTTTTGAGTACAAGCACACATTTTGAAAGAAAGCAGCAGAAATCTCACTGTGAGCACACAATGTGAGCATGAGGAGAATAAATCCCAGCAGGAGAAGGAGCTGTTTCGCTGAAGAGGAATAAAATAATGGTCTCAAACTGAAAATCTACGTTCTTGAATTAAGATAGGATATTCCTTCCATAATAACCTGGAATTCTTAATTTAGGTAGTGTTCCCCTTTAATGCCTCAAAGTAGATTTGAAAAAGTAAAAAAATATAGCTGTTTTATGTCTACATAGTGATGACCTCTTTTAAGTTGGAAGTTGACAGTCTTTTGGCTGTTTTGTTGAGCTGAATCCTTTTTGTATCATTTTTTGTCTTGAGATGTTATGGCTGAAGGCAGGTATTAAAATGGTTTAATGGATTATCATATGAAACATTAAGATGATTAGCTCCCTAAAGCAGAGCATAAAAACACCCCCGCCCCCGACAACTGACCGAAGCAGATTCCTCTCTGCTACACAATAAACAAGCCTCAGACAGAAAATCAGTTTCGTCTATCTTTGATGTATGCCACATAATTGTCAAAAAAACAGGTTAAGAATTATTTTACATTGTGATCCCTGGCTTTTCATCAGACTCTGTATTGCAGCGATGTGGGCAGCACACGCAGAGAATTGCCGACAGATGCACAAGGAGCTCTGGGCTTCTAGCGGTATGTAGGAACTGGGAGGCCGTGCACTGCAGTGATGCGAAGCTCGTCAGAAGTCCACAAAGAACCTTGTCAGAAGTTTCTTTTACCTCTCCCTCTGCTTCTCTTTCATCTAGAGGGAGGCAGCAGTGTGTTTGCAGAGAGATAACAGTTCTCTGAAGCTCTGTATCGTGGTGAACTCCATACCCGCACTCTTTTCAGTGGTCCAATCAAATATAAAGTTTTGATTTAAATCCCTCTTGTAACTGTGCCCCTCAGCTATTCCATTTCACTGAGAAATATCTTAGTCAGAGAAGCTGACGAAACTCTGACTTCCGTTTCACGGGGACTTTAACTGAAGCCAAAGTCACTGCCATGCACAGTTACACTAAATAATGTTGTTTACACTTATACAACATGACCAATTGAGGACTACAATGATATTATAGCAATTTTTCTTTTTGTTCTGGATAGGGTTGAGCAATATGACAATATAATGAGTTGATAGATGTCGAAGTTGTTGAACCTCCGATTCAGGAGAAACAACGTGGCTTATGTCCTGGCCGTGGAACAACGGACCAGCTCTTTACCCTTGCAAGGCTTCTGGAGGGGTCATGGGAGTTTGCTCATCCAGTCTACATGTGTTTTATGGACTTGGAGAAAGCTTATGACCTTGTCCCTCGGGGAGTCTTGTGGGGGGTACTGCGGGAATATGGATTACTGGGCTCGTTGCTACGAGCTGTCCAGTCCCTATATAATGAAAGTGAGAGCTGTGTCCATATACTTGTCACAATGTCAAACATGTTCCCAGTGGGTGTTGGCCTCCACCATTGTTGGCCGTCCCTTGTCTCCAATGCTGTTCGTGGTCTTTATGGACAGGATCTCAAGGCGCAGCCGGGGGGAGGAAGGGATCCGGTTTGGTGATCTTAGAATTGCATCTCTGCTTTTTGCAGATGATGTGGGTCTTTTGGCTTCTTCAGTCCGGGACCTCCAGCACTCATTGGGGCGGTTTGCAGACGAGTGCGAAGTGGTAGGGATGAGAGTCAGCACCTCCAAGTCTGAGGCCATGGTTCTCTGAAAACGGACTGCCCCCTCTGGGTGGAGAGAGGTGCTGCCTCGAGGGGTCTTGTTCATGAGTGAGGGTAGAACGGAGCGTGAGATTGACAGGCGGTTTGGTGCAGCGTCAGCAGTGATGCGGGCGTTGTACTGGACTGTTGTGGTGAAGAAGGAGCTGAGCCAGAAGGCAAAGCTCTCGATTTACCGCTCCATCTACGTTCCAACCCTCACCTATGGTCATGAGCTTTGGGTTGTGAGCGAAAGAACAAGATTGCGGATACAAACGGCTGAAATGAGCTTCCTCTGTAGGGTGGCTGGGCTTAGCCTTAGAGATAGGGTGAGGAGCTCAGACATCAGGATTGAGCTCAGAGTAGAGCCAGAACACAGTGGAGGGATTATATCTCACGCCTGGCCTGGGAACGCCTCGGGGTCCCCCAGGAGGAGCTGGACATTGTGGCTGGGGAGAGGGACGTCTGGAATGCCCTGCTTATCCTGCTGCCCCCGCGACACGGCCCTGAATAAGCAGACGAAAATGGATGGATGGATGATAGAAGTTAATGTGTCCACGGAGAGCGATTTTGCATTTTTGTTTATATCACTGCAAATATATTTAATACAATTTTTTATTTATTATATGTTATCTTTTTTCTTTAATATATCTCAACATCTGTGGTCGGCAGACCAATGCTTTGTGGGCAGTGTTTAAATCACTGGGCAGAACTGTTTCATTGTGAAGTTATGATAAAGTTAAACAATACAATCGATAAGCCATATCATTATAACCACCTTCCTAATAATGTGTAGATCCCCGAACAAGTCCAACTCATCAAGGCAGGGACTCCACAAGACCTCTGAAGGTGTGCTGTGGAACCTAGCACAAAGTGTTTGTGTTCCTCAAACCAGTCCTGAACCATTTTTGCAGTGTGGCAGGGCACATTATCCTGCTTTACCTTCTTCCATTGCTCCAGGGTCCAGTTCTGATGCTCATATGTCCATTGTGGGTGCTATGTGGGGTGGACAGGGGCCATCGTGGGAACTCTGGTCACCGGTCTGCGGCTGCACAGCCCCATTCACAGCAAGCTGCAATGCACTGTTTGTTCTGACACCTTTCTATTAGAACCAGCATTAACTTTTTCAGCAATTTGTACTACAGTAGCTCTTATTCAGACAACATGGCATAGCCTTCGCTCCTCACACACTATGTCAGGGGTAGGGGTGTGCCATATCGTATCGTTCACGATTATACCGGTATATTTTTTTTATGGGTAAAAAAAATCAGGATATTGGCAACATGCCCTACTTCTTGACATAGTGGCGTAGGGATTTCCTATTAATTACCTAGACGTTGGCGGCCCGCCAGAGTCTCTTGTGTTGCGCTAATGTCACATTTCAAGCTACTGAAAGTATATCTACACTTTTCATAACATAGTTATTTTGCGTTGTGTCTCTGCTCAGCAGTGTCTGTCACCCGTCAGTCAGTCAAAACCCCGACCCACCTCTCAGTCCTCCTCCGAGACATGCGTCAGTCCCGTCCCCACTCTCTCTCTCTGTGCGCCTGTGTGTGCGTGAGCCGATCTAAATAATATCAACCTGTCCTGTCAGAGGTCCAAACGGTCCAAACACACTGTTGCATTCTGCCGTTCGTTAGCCGCGAGCTAACATTAGCTAACAATTAAAGTTGTTTTAATCACAAAAAGCTACTATTACTTCCTGTCGCTATACAAATGCAGCTTTCAAAATAAGAGCACAGAATCCACCACAGAAATTACAAGAAGACTGTCAAAATAAGATGCCTTAAATAAAACATAGAAGACCCCTTATTCTCCTTTACAATAATTAATTCAAATAGGCAATGATGTGTTTGTGAGGTGTTTGCTCCCATTTAGCTCTCAAAGTGGACGAGATTGATCACATTGTACTATAAAATGTACAAAATTTTCTCCCAGGGGGGCCCCCAGACCCCCTAGAAGGTTATTTTTTATTATTATTTGCTAATACTCAAGTAAGTAATTTTTTTGTATTTGGCAACTGTTGAGATTTGCAATTTACACTACATTTAGATTTATGATTGATTTTTATTTTGTTGTACAATTTTTATTTATTTATTTATACAGACTAAAAAATAATTTTCTATATATTTTTCAGTTTTTTTTTTATATCGTCAAGAATATCGTTATCGCGAAAATACTCTGAAATATTGTGATAATCTTTTAGGGCCATATCGCCCACCTCTAGTCAGGGGTGTTCTTCTTTATACCATTTTTGGTAGGTACAAACCACTGCAGACCAGGGACACCCAATAAGACCTGCTGTTAAACAGATGCTTTGACAAAATTGTAGCCATCACAGTTTGGCCCTTGTCAAAGATGCTCAGATGCTTCTGTTTATCTATTTTTTCCTGCTTCAACACATCAACTTTAAGTACAAAATGTTGTACCAACCCAACCCAAGCCAATTCGAGCTGATATTTGGGTGAGAGGCAGGGTACACCGCGGACAATTCACCTGGTCACAGGGCAGACACTTAGAGACAGACAAACATTCACACTCACATCCACTAATTAACGTAACCTGAATGTCTTTGGACTGTGGGAGATTGATGACCTGGATAAAACCAAAACTGATATGGAGAGAACATGCAAACTCCACACAGAAGAGCCTCAAGTCAGAATCAAACCTGAAACCTGCTGCCTGTGAGGCCCCAATAAAAGTATCTGAATAGATAAACATTTTTGGATACATGCTCATTTGATTTCCTTCTTAGTATGAGATATAGAGATTGATCTCAAACTCATGTCTCAGCTTTTTTTGTTTTGTCATAACAACTTTCCATGAAATGATTGTGACAGTATGATTTATTCTTGACAGATAAAGTGTTTATCTTCTCAAAACTTTATTAATCAATCTCTTCCAAACATGTCACAATGAAAATAGATCCACAATTAACAGAAGATTGTGTCTGAAAACAAAATGATTCCATTTTCATTGGCAACTGTGTATTTAGTCACATTTAAGAATAAGGTATCAGGTAAATCAGGTTAAAGTCACCAAGATGAATCCATTCTAATTATGAGAAGGCTATTTTAATAAGTAAGGTAATTGCAGACTTTTGGCTTGTCACTTCACAAAGATTTTGATTGATAGAGTCAGCATAGACCCTTTTTAGTCTTTGTTCTGCTCTGTTCTTGTGGGAGTCAAAATATGGAAATGTTCTTGATTTGCCCATTTTATTTAGGATCCTTTGGAACTTTGCTTATGTGTGAATTTGGGGTAGACAAGATTAACCCAGCATGCATTTTTCAAGCAGCAGCCATGACTAAAATATGAGTCATACGTTTTTTTCACTATTCAGAAGATCACACAAGTAAGCCACAATGTAGCCACAAAAACTTACATTTAGCACTTTATACCAGCTTTAAGCATTCTGAACATGGCTCCCGAGAAAACCAGTTCGAATAGAACTGAAACAGTATTGATAAAGGCCTCCTGTTTCAGGTGCAGGTAATATTTATAGCCTACATTACAGAAGGTAAACCACAATGTATTAAAGAGGTGTGTAAGGTGGAGCTTGCTTACAGTCAAGAAGAACAGCACTTCCTGATCCTTTTCACACACACAGTATTAGGCTTAGATCGGCTAAACATACATCTGCCTTTCAGACTCTGGGTCTGCAAAAGCTGCATGTTTTTAATAAGCCTGTTTCCAGGCAACAACTTCATCAGGTCTCAAACAGAGAAACAACAATTTAATAGGGCCCCCGGGTGTCATTTTCCATCTTCTGTTGTGGCACAAATCTGAGTCACTTAACAAATGAATCTGTAAAACAGTAGAAGTTGCGTATTTGTAGATAATTAAGCCTGCTGTTGGCATGTCTGGGTGAATACACCAAGCAGCTACAGCCATTTCTCATGGCCAATGGGGAAGAGCTGCACAGCCTCCTAATAAATGTCTGGAATTTAAAAAAAAAAAAAAATCCAGACTCCTCTCTGGTAAATCCATGCATTTATATCCAACACTCAAAAACTTGTGTTGATCTGAATTGAAGGCAATGTAAACAATAAATAAAAAAGAAACAGACAAGAAAACATCTTTGATATGACTTTGCATGAGTCCATTACATTCGTCAGAACAGTGGTGATTGCATAATGTAATAATTTGTTTTTGGGGGTATGTATGTATGCCAATATTAAATAAAACATAAAAAGATGTGCCTATTAAATAAATTATGAAATAAATAAATAATAAATAATATTCTAATCATAATTACAAATATATAAAATAATTGATATAGTTAAATAAATACATCAATAAATATGACATTTTTCAAGGACTACTTTTTTTTCTGAGGACTTTTATTTCATAATTCCACAATTTATCTTTTAGAGATTTTTTATTTCCTAATGTTTATTCCCATCTGATATGATTCAAATGAATGGGACATTCTTATCTCACAGATTTCGGACCAAGGCAACAGCATAAGAATTAGCTAGCACTCATTGCATTTCCTCCCCCTCAATCCCAGACTTTAGGAAAGTTAGCTGATCCCACTCTGTTTGTGCTCTGTGTGATCTCTGTGTCAAATGTGATAAGAATAGCTGATTTTTGGTGCAGTAAACTGCTTCAGCTCCCGTAATCACCGCTCCTCCTGGTGACTTGATTAACCATTCCATCTGGTTTCCACACATGGTGGTTTGGGGCAGTACGACCCCTGTTTTCACTGTGTCATTACGAGGGATGTTATTTCAGACAAGAACACAGCAAGGTCCCAGCAGGGATCTGCCACACACTGTAAAAAAACCCCCATTGTTTTTACGGTAAAAAAAACAGCAGCTGTAGTTGCCAGAACTTTACCGTAATAAATACGGTACAACTTTTTTTAATGTTACGGTAAAAAGGTATTGGCACTGTTGATTTCACATTTAAGATTGCCTTTTTATTCCATTTTTTACCGTTTAAATAAAACGTTTTTCCATCAAAAGAAACGCTGATCTGCCATACAGGAAAATACTTTATAAATGCTGCATAAATTAAAGATTTTACCATTAAATATTACAGTATATTTTGTTGTATATGGTGTTTAGTATGATGCCAGTGTATTTTACAGTAGAATAATGTATTTTTTTTTTAAACTGCAAAAATACAGCTTTGGCTGATATACATTTACGGTGTTTCATTCTTACTGAAACTGAATGAACCCATTTATCATTTTACAGTCTTTTACTGTCATGGTTTAGCAGTTTTTCACCGTAAAATCTACAGACATTTTTTACAGTGCATATCGGCCTGGGCCTCATCTCCAAGGAATGGAAAATTCTAGCTATCTATATCTTTTGGTACAATATGCTGGGATGGAAAGGAACTTTTCATGATCTTTCCAACAAGAAAGTGGGTCTTTTGCTGCAGTTATGTGTACCATTTGTCGTGCTGTTGTGCTGCATAGAAAGCTTCTGCTTTTTATCTTGTTCTCCATTGGTTGTTATAACACTGAATCTTTATATGAATATTTTCTCCTTGAGGAAGGTCAGCCGTGAAAGCTCCCTGAAGGAGCTCATGCTTCAGCTCCTTTTGTATTGCTACAAATATCATCATAAACCTTGAATCAGGATGAGTATTGCTGTGTTGCGGAAAAGTTGTAGCTTAGGATGGTATTCACATTGAAAACAACCCATGTCTAACCAGGCGGCAACCTCCGTGTCTGAGCTTGGAGGCAAACCAGGAAGTGCCTTAAGCTGCATTCTATCAAACATTCCAGCAGGGGGCGCTAAGTTTGGCTGCAAAAAAAAATCTGCCCATTCATTTCAGTGCAAAATTTGAAAACTTCTCACTTGATTTATAATTTTTTTTCAGGACAACAAATCTTAAAAAAGTATTCTTCAAGACAATTTGATGTTAATAGAAAGGAGGACATTTACCGATTTGGTCTCATAAATTTGACCGTTTCACTGTATTTTCACTGAATGCCAGTTTATTTGAACGTTTTGTTCAGTAAAAATGTCTTGTTCAGTGTATGGTTGGACTAACAGACACTCCAAGGAGTCGCTGTTCATTTTTCTGAGGTCAGTAACAAACATTTTTTTTTTGCTAGCAAAAACTAACATCCCAGTTAATGCTCCAGTTAATGCTAACATGAATTAGCAGCAGCTTCTCTCAGTCAGGTTGAGGTGTAGAGAGGCTGTAGTCAGTGATCAGATCCCTCTCCTCCTCCACAGTCCAAATATGGTCTGCTCCCCGTACAGGAAACAAGGTGGCGACGCAAGATGGCGACGAGTGTAACGCTGAACTTGATGCTTCCAATGGGCCACAAACCAATGGGTGACGTCACAGTGACTACGTCCATTATTTATATATTATTATTATATATATTATTCGACCTGTTTAAAAAAATTGGTCAACGCGAGTTAACCCCTTCAAACACATAGTCAACCCTGGTTAAACCTTGGTTGATCCCTCAGTGTGAAAGGCGTAGTAGGGGCAGGACAGAGGAAAGTTGGATCTTTTTCTCAACTGAAACATCTGGGAAGGCTCTCAGACGAACCAGAATATGCTTCCCCTTTTCCAAAATGGTGGTGTCTGTGTGTTTTGGCATTAGGTGAACAATTTTCAGGTTCTCCGCCAGGACTGCTTGCTGTTGCTCATGGAACCTGACTGTGTTGAAAACTGTGTTCTAGGTGGTGGGCTCATCTTGAATGAGCTTTTGTTCTGCTACCTGCAGTGCCTTTTTTCAGCGATATTATCAGTTTGTTCGACGTGAACAAGGCTAAGGCAATTCCATGAAGCCTGGACAAACATGCTGTGACTCTGTCTATGTCTATGGCTTTATTCACTGCAGTTGTCTTCAAACATGAAATATTGGGTGGTTCCCAAAGACCTTGATGTTTTCCCTGGGAAATGTCCTATTCACATGTTTCAATAGCCATTTCTTATAAAGCTTCAGTCAGGCTCAGGTAGTGTTGTAAGAATCAGTGCAACCACCACCTGCATCTACCATGGTGCACTGATCAATTGGATGGTTATAGCCATGTTAGGGTCTGTAGAATGATTTATCTTCATATTATGCAGGGGAAAGCTTCTGGTCTCTTGTTCGAGCTTTGGTATTTCAAAGCACATAAAGTACAACCCTGATTCCCCAAAAAATGGGAAGCTGTGTTTCACAGAAATACAAAAAGAATGCATCAAATTTAATGCATGTATATTTGCAAAAACAGGTTTATCAGTTTGATTGTTATATGTACAGTGTTAACCCTAATAGGACACTCAAATACTTGCAAATTCCAAATTTCAACCCTAGAGAATATTGGAGGATATTACATACAGCCAGAATGTGTAAAAAAACATATGAAAATAATATTTTGAGAAAAAAGTTAACGAGATTAAAGTGGCAAATCTACAAGAAAAAAATGTGCAGATTTATGAGATTTAAAGTGGTGAATCTGGGAGAAAAAAGGTTGCTCTTTTCCCACTTTTTTTTCGTGCAGATTTGCCACTTCAAATCTCTTAAATCTGCAACTTTTTTCTTGTAGATTTGCCACTTTAATCTAGCAAATTTGTAACTTTTTTCTCGAAATATTGCCTGAAGTTACCAAATATAGTTCTTTGCCCGATAAAGGGTTAATTGAATATGTGACCAAATTATCACATGCTATTTTACTTACTTTTTAGACAATGTCCCAATCTTTTTGGAATAGGGGTTGTAGTTTTTCCCCGTCATGACTTTTGTCCAGTTCACGTATTGCTCACTGATTGGGTGATAATACATCCTACTGTTAACCACGGAAGTCAACTGTGGGCGCTGATCTGTAGCAGCACGAGAACTGTGGCCAAAATGTCATCCAAAGCTGATGTAATGGGTGCTGGGCTCCTGGAGAACATCACACGTATATATATTAAATCCTGAATACAGCTTCCAGCAGCGTTACCTGCCTGCATGCTGTCTACTGTACTGGAGGTGGCTTGGGGGTCGCAAGTGTGTGTGTGTGTGTGTGTGTGTGTGAGTGTTTTTGTGTGTGTACTTTGACACTGGACCTTTAGGTGTAATTTGAAACTGATCGATACTGATTTTGCTTATGGGATGCCAGAAAATGTTTATGCAAATGTGTGCTAGTGATTGGACGAGAGTGCAACCCATTGACTCCAGTAGAGGCTGGAGCCTGTACGACAAGGGTGGGCAACCTTTACTAACTAAAGAGCCACTGTTGCTCAAAAAAAAGACAGAAAATCACGGGATTGAGCCACAAATCTTATATTGAGCCTAAAATGAAAATTAAACAGCCTAATAAGTCTAAATTAGCCTACCAACATTATTAATAGTCATACTGAGCATTTATTAATAGATTTTGAAAACTAGTCTATCTAGGGGAACTCAAAACTAAACTCAAAGTTGGCAAAACTTAAAGGTTAAGGCGATGGGATGGAGACTTTTGTAAGCTATGACGCACATTTTAGTTGACTTAAATGTCAAAACTTTTTTAACATGCTGTAAAAAAAAAAAGGCTATACAATTTTACAATTGAACAATACAAATATTTTTTCGTCTACAGCATTGATAAATGAAAATTTTAATGTAAAAATATATATATATAATTTTTAGGGCTCAGCCACAGGGAGCCCCTACAGGCAGCCTAAAGAGCCACATGAGGCTCTGGAGCCACAGGTTGACCACCCCTGCTATACGAGATATGAGATATGAGATGAGCATCGCTGTTATGTGATGCTCTTTTATCCCATATGTTCTTCCAGTATTCTACCAGCTTAGCTCTTTGTGGATCTGACCTGGTGTTATTTCCCTGCCACTGAGAGTCACTCTGGATGGACAACATCCTGTTTATTCTCTTCTACTTCGTCAGGTGGCCAGAGCTGTTAACCTTTGTTGGCCATCTCGCATGCCTCTGATATGGACAGCTGGTGCCCCTTTCTTCAACACGTTGTCTTTCTGCAACTCCGTTAGCTGGCTAACCTCTCCCCATGCTGCCCTTATGTACGACTCTAGCTGTGTCTTCCATGGATGGTATTGTCTTTTTGAGCTGCTTCTATCTTATACTAAAGCATCTGTAGGATTACTGTTCCCCTGGTGTGTATCTACTTGTTGGTCTTTGTGATGGTCACAGTTGGGATTGTGGTTTGTGCAGCATTGACATCTTCTAGGTGATCTTCTGAAGGTACATTGCAACTTGGCTTTAGTAGAAGGTAGCCTACAGGGGTTCCAGGTTTCCAGTTTACAGCCCTTGTGTTTAGGCTCTCTGGGTCTGGGGCTTGGTTCCAAGTCTCAGGTTGTGAGGATGATGATGGCATCCCCTGTCCTGGCTCCCTCTTGCCATAGCATCACTGTTCACCAATCTCTAGGTGTGACAGTAGTTGGTGCTTATGGACATTGGAAACACTGAGCTAACAGTTGTTTCTTCAATGTAACCATGAGTCCCACATCATCTGCATATCCTCTCTCTGGGATTGCTTGTGTAGAAGCATTCCAACAATTCGGTGTCTTACGCCCTTGCCCCTGTATGTCTTGCATAATAACATATACACTAATGCTCAAAAGTTTAGGGTCACTTAGAAATGTCCTTAATTTTTGAAAGAAAAGCAATTTTTTTTAATTAAAAGGACAGACAGACAGATAGTTTAGACCTACCTATTAAATATCCACATCACTCATGTGTTCCAGTGGCACATTGTGCTAATCCACATTTGTAGTGTTCAAAGGCTAATTGATCATTAAAACACCTGAGCATTATGTTAGCACCGCTGAAAACTGTTTTGTGCTGATTTAAAAAGCGATACAATGATCTTTCCATAGGCTAATGGAGTATCTAGTATCTCATTATTTCTACCCTTGTCAATGTCTTAACTATACTTCCGATTCATTTTGTAACTCATTTTATGAAAATAACAGTTTGTTTGATGACCCCAAACTTTTGAGCGCTAGTGTAGATACATACATATTATCTATCTAGTATGATTATTTTTTTGCCTATTGTGTTTGAATATTTCTGTCTTGCAGTTTTATTCAAGTGTGATGATGTATGTCCCCATGGTAGCGATTTCATTGCAGTGAGAGCTTACTGTATGAATTAACTCTTGCATTATCACAGCCTCAATAAACTTTCCAACAACAAACTAGAGACTTAGGGTATTGAGAAGATGTCTGGCTTTCCCAGGTCTATTGACAGTAGTTTCTGGCAAAAGAAGTGCTCGCCATCCAATCTTGAAAAACTACAGAAATCTCTCAACATAATCCCAGTTTTCAGATGGAGAATACCACTTAGCCACCTAAAAATCCACTGCCCCCCATCCTAGATCCTCTATAAAATGGGGCAGAATACAAAGGGATTAAATCCTGCAATGCGGAAATTTCTTTGGCAGTGAGACCAATAACACAAATACTGTTGTCGTGTGGTCATGACGTATGCCTGCAGGGGAGCTTGTCGCATCTTCCCAGCCCCCCATGACTACTCCCTTTGGGTGCAAATACATTCCGAACAGGCAGGCTTTAAACAGACACTGCACAAGTATTTTACAAATACCAACCTGCCTACGTGCAGTAAGTAAGCTCTGGTGCACATAGACAAGAAATTTACCACAGACACACTGCAAAATACAGAGAGTTTTCTATCGGCAAACTTGCTTGGCAAGGGCTTATATATAATAATGGACATGTATTTATATGCAGAACTCCAGCTTTACGTAAGTAAGAAATCCACAACTAATAAATCACTGTAGAGGTTGTGATCCTAAACCTCCAGATTGGCCCAACAAAGTAAAAAAAAAACATCTTTTGGGAGTAAACATTGCAAAAATCCAGCATTCAACTGAACCCACTAATGAAGCAGTCCTCTGTTAAATGAAAGAAAGGTCAGAGTTGTACTGCTAAAGAATAAAATGGTTAAATACATTTTAATCGTGAATTATTTACTTTGTCTTTCTTTGATAGTCCATATAAAGGTCTTCTCACCATGAAGATTGCTTTACTTAAACTCCTCCCAACTTCTGTGAAATGCCTTCTATAGTTCAGATGGTTTGTACCTTGGCAGAGTAGCTGTCAAAGAACATAAACAAATGTCTTCAGTTATGACATAATTATGTATGTAAGTTGATTCGCATTGCCTCCAGTAAAAGAGTCAATGGCAATAATAAAGTCACAGTATTTTGAAGATCAAACTCGGTTCTATACTGGAAATTCTGGCACAGAGTAAATTTTAATAATCTGGTCCTTGTCAAACTTGCTGCATCACTCCATGCGACCTTGCCAGTTCTGTCCCATACCCATCTTCCAACAATGTTTGGGTTGTTAAACATCAGATCTTTAATATATCTTTAATATATACATCATATTTTGACTTAGTTTCTGCATAAAAATGGATTTTGATCACATTTCTAGCGAGAAATATATCAATATTTTCTAAATATTCACTCAGTGAATGTACATAATCACTTTTTATGTTGGAATAGCCACGCGATATGTCATTAACTTGCATTGTAGCGAAATCCGTGGCTATTTCACGGATTCCTGTGAGACCATGTTGCTTCTGCAATAATTGAATTTGATCAAATCAGTTAGATTGTTATTTTTACTTTCAGTAATTTAGTTAAATTCAGACGACTGGGCTGCTTCAATGTCCTCCATACCCTCTTGGCAACCTTCCTTATTTGAATCACTTGGTTTTATGATACATATTAAGGCCCCTTTACTTTGTGTTTTAATCCACAGAACCCCCAAAATGTAACTCTGGTTTGTTTCAGGAATTATCTGAGCTTTTATTCTGTCTACCTTTGATAGACGCTTTTTTTTTTAGGTGATTTTAGCTTACATACTACATGATGTATGATGGTATATTTCTCTATCATTTTTCATCTATCATTTTTATTGTGCTGTCGAAAAAACGAACTGCATTATGGCAATATTTACCTAATTTGGATTATCCTTGCAGGGAGCAAAGCTGGAGAAAACCATAGAGGCACTGTATTACTGATAAGGATACACACAGAAATTGGCTTTGCTATGTGGTTATTTCATACAGAATGTTTTTTTATTACGAGAAAACATGCTTTAATATTGAACTTTGTTCTTTCCTCTGATTTTACTCTTGAAAGTGTTACCTCTGTGAGGCTAGCTTATGTCTTTCTGACCACAAAGCAATTATTTTTTGGTCGTCCTTCCTCCCACAGTGTCTACGTATGCTTCTTCTGTCCTCAATACTGCTGAGCTTCATAAATCTTTCATGCCTGTATCTACAGAGAGCAGTAAACAAACCAAATATGTCTATGACTTCATGAAAAACCTTCAACTATACATGGGAAGTTGTACTTGACTCTATTATACCCACAAAAAAATCAGGCGAAACCAAACCAGCGATAAACCTGGGCTAAATGACCTCACTCGAGTAATAGAGTGGAAATGGGAAGAGACGGTATTGTGTATCATATCCAACTGTTATCCTTCCACATCCTTAACCAATTATCCAAATTTGGGTCACAGAGGGCTGGAGCTGATCCCCGTTGACATTAAGCGAGAGCCGGGGGACACCCTGGACAGGTCACCTGTTAGTTTGTGGACTGCCTGTTTGAAGCAAAGAGTTTGGCGTTACACTCATCGCCATCTTTCTTTACATATGTCGCCATCTTCTTTTTGGAAACGGGGAGCAGACCATACCTGGACTGTGGAGGAGGAGAGGGATCTGATCACTGACTACAGCCTCTCTACACCTCAACCTGACTGAGAGAAGCTGCTGCTAATTCATGTTAGCATTAACTGGAGCATTAACTAGGATGTTAGTTTTGGCTAGCAAAAAACTAAATATATGTTACTTACCTCAGAAAACTGAGCAGCGACTCCTTGGAGTGTCTGTTAGTCCAACCAAACGTTGAACAAGACATTTTTACTGAACAAAACGTTCAAATAAACTGTCATGAAGTGAAAACAGTGTAAAAGGGTCAAAGTTATGAGACCAAACCTGTAAAGGCCTTTAAAAAAAAACAACTTTATTGATAGAGTGCCATGGATACGCATTGCTTCTCTACTGATGGCGGCTCGCCTTGTTAGCCACCTGTCAATCAAAGGTAGCCAGTTTACAGAGATAATCACAAGACTACAAGCTTCTCAGCACTACCGAACAGGACGCAACTACGTGGTGCAGGGGTGGAGTCTTGACCAGGCTTTAATGGTATGGGCTCAAATTTGTCTCAATAATATCTGCAAACGCACAGAGGGTGATCTACACACATCTCTTTCCTCAAAGACATTCTAATCGAGGGAATCCACAAACACACAGTGATTCACAAATGGCCCGCGCTCCTCAACAGTAAGTGGCATTGTTGTTATATGCATTGATGGAGCTATAGTTTGGACTCTGCTTAAGGTGGACTTACACTTAAGTTTCAATTTTGCGATAAAGCCATGGTAAAGCCGGCGTCCCTGTCCCTGTCTGATCTGTCTTTTGAAGCAGGTCTCTTTCCTCTCTGCTCTGGTGTGCTGGCTGTGCATGGTAATTAAACGTTTAACAAAACGGGCACAGTTGCAATAGTGTTATCATTGTTTTCATTTTATTTTCACAGTATAGGTGCTAATGTAATGTAGGGCAAGGAAAAAATAGTTTTACTTATGTACCATGGCTTTACCACAAAATCGAAACTTAAGTGTAAGTCCCCCTTAAGCAGAGTCCAAACTATAGCTCCATCAGTGCATATTACAACCCTGCTACTACTACCTACTGTTGAGGAGGGCGGCCATTTGTGAATCACCAGCTGTTTGTGGATTCTGTCGACAAGAATGTCCCAAAAATACGTCATTGAGGAAAGAGATGCGTATGTGTGATTAGCGATCCACAAATGCTGAATAACACTTCACAAGCAGAATTTTCAGTTTTACAAATGTCTTTTTTGTTTTGACAAATGGAAAATTGTGTATTTACAATTACACAATATATTTACAAATACACACGTATTTGCAAAAACCAAAATACAAGTTACAAATTAGAAATGTATATTTGTGGATAGCAAAACACGTGCAAATCAAGGACTATTTGTAGATCATCCTCTGTGCGTTTTGCAGATATTATTGAGACAAATTTAAGCCCATATAATGGAGAGGTTGATGAGGTGATTAGGAGCAAGTGTGCCTCGTCTGCAGAAACAGAGAAAAGCTAACCATACCCCCTGTCACACACACATGTTCAGGAGGAGAAGAGAAAAGGGAGGGGGAGAGAAAGGCAGACGCATACAAAACCCAAAGAAAGAACCCTCACAATAACCCTGTGACCCTTCTCTGAATTGAAATCCCTTGGCCTTGTTTATTCATTTTGAGGCCCTTTCATTGTACGCTTTGAAGGACAGTTACCAAACTAAAGTCCTCATTAAGATTTTTTTGACTTTAGAGTTCTTCAAAGGTTTTTCAACAGCAATGTTATCCATCACTCTCTGTCCTTAAGCATGCAGAAGTGCACCCACTGGTCAAGAAACTTGTCCTTGACTTGACTATTTACGAAAATATCTTAGTCGTGATATCAATAAGGTTTTGGTTCATGTCATAGCACCAAAAATGCTCCCCTTAAAGTAACAATCTTTCGATTTTATTTCTTCGCAGCCCCAGGGACACTGCTCTACGCTGAACAGAACTTTTCTGATAGTGGTTGGTGACAAGGTTATTATAGCTAACGAAAACTACAATTGAAAAAACATTTCCGTTAACTGAAATAAAATAAAAAAAGCAAGAGTTAAAAAAAAAAAAAAGATAACTAACTGAAACTGTATTGTGTGGTTATAAAACTAACTAAAATTATAGTGAAAATGTCCTTCGTTTTCGTCTTTGTCAACTTTTTTCATAGGTAAACCTTTTTGGTCGATATGAAATCTTTTTCATCTGTTTGGTTTTATGACTTAATAAAGTTATTGGGGCTGAGATGGATCAGACAAAGAAAATAAAGGAAACATTTATTGTGACCTTATTGAATCTGGCACCCAACTAATACCCCATTACAAAAAAACTGACACTAAAACTAATTAAAAACTAAACTAAAACTAAACATTTTCCCCAAAAAAAACTAAATAAATAAAACCAGCAAACTCACTCTAAAAAAACAAAAATTGACAACGAAATTGAAACTAAAACTTATGAAAAATCCAAAGCTATCATAACCTTGGTGTCCCATAATCCTCATTACTTGGCCCCTTTATTTTGTATAGTCCTGCTGTGTATATACAACTTGGCACAGAGCATATAACACATGGCTTATCATTAAGTATTCACAGTCAGAAAGGAAATTAATTAATTAGTTTGCAGTGCTAATCAGTTGACACATGCATAGTAGGCTCATTAAGCCTCTCACACACAGAATTAATGACACCTGGCATTGACAGTTCTGTTGCGGCCCTCAACTGTGACAACATGTTACTTACACTGATGTTGTCAGTGCGAACAATGCTATTGTCAACCACTGTTGTTGACAACACTGTAATGAAGGCCTTGTTGTCCTGTTGGCGGTTTAGTTGTGCCAGATGTCAGTATCCATTATAGGAATTCAGAATTCAATTAGACATTGAAAAAATAGCACAAGGCTTGCATAGAAATAGGGTTTAGAAACTAATGCCGCCTCCACTGTTTAGGTGAGGGTGTTGGTGCAATGAAAATATTAGTCACTCCTAATAACTTTTTCAAAAGAGAAAATGTACTTATTTTGATCAGATAAAAAATGTTTAAGCTTTCCGAGCAGTTGAACACGTATCGTAATCATGTATTGCTAACCAGCATTGCTTTAAAAGTCACAGTAGGATTTCTATAGTCTTGTTTGCCAAGGTGAGAAACACTTGGTGAAGTCTGACTGAAACACTTGGGAAAACATGTGAACTCAATAATATACTTACACCAGCAGTTTTCTTCCATTCCATTCCTTCCATTTCAAAACATGTTGCTGCAATGTCAAACAAGAAGAAGTAGTTTATATTCTGTTGCATGCAATTATTTCTCTATCAACAAGCAACAGTTAAACATTAATTAATCCATTAACAAAACCTGACAATGAATGTGCAAATAGTTGATATGACATTATTGATTCAGAAGGAAAACAGTTTGAGCACATTTATCTGTCAAAACATATTTGACAAAGTTGCAAAAACAAGGTTTTTAATAAAACAGATGAAGTAGGAGTTTGCACACAGTCCACTCACTGTTATGCCTCGTTGCATCTGAGCGATGATATACTTGTGAGCTTATCTTGGATTTTCCCATAATTGTAGCATTATACTCTTAGTTATTATGTACCCTACCTTACACCTGGCGCAAAGTTGTGCATATCCAGTGCAACTACCATAGTCCTTCCCCTGCACCCACTTTGTGTTAATTCCAGGCGGCAACCTCCAGGTCTGAGCAGGGAGGCAAACCAGGAAGTGCCTTAAGCTGCATTCTACCCAAAATTCCAGCAGGGGGCGCCAAGTTTGGCTGTAAAAAAAAATCTGTCCATTCATTTCAGTGCAAAATGATAAAACTGCTCACTTGATTTATTACCTCAGAATTTTTTTTAGAACACCATGGTCTCAATCACTAGTAAAAAATCTTCTTCAAGACAATTTGATGTTAATAGTTCTAATAATGGACCCATTTAGAAGAAAATAGAAGAAAAAAGAACATTTATCGATTTGGTCTCATAACTTACTGTATTTTCACTTAATGACTTAATGATTTTTGTTCAGTAAAAACGTCTTGTTCAGCGTTTGGTTGGACTAACAGACACTCCAAGGAGTCGCTGTTAATTTTTCTTTGGTAAGTAATGTGCCTTTTGTTTTTAAATATCCAAACATGGTCTGCTCCCCGTATCAGAAACAAGATGGCGATGCAAGATGGTGATGAGTGTAACGCTGAACTTGATGCTTCCAACGGGCCACAAACCAATGGGTGACGTCACAGTGCATTATTTATATACAGTCTATGGTTAATACCAAATGTACTTGTGCCCATCTGTGTGCACCCATGGATGTTTTGGTCTTAAATGAGGTATGGTCAGGCGTATTATTGGTTCATTGCTATATTGAAGCAGCAGATTGTGATTGTGATTGTGTCATTGACCAACAAAAATGTGATTAGACAGTATTTCCCTGCTATTTAAATGGCACACTGAGTTCACAAACACATCACAACAATCCTGTTATACGCTGGTTAAACAGGGATTGCAGTCATATCCATGAGCACCACGGGTTAGTCATAATAAACATTGTGATTACAAGCAGGTAGGTAAGGTGGGTGAAATAATACATCATTAATGAGGAATCTAATAATTTAAATGTGAACATAGAAGAAAGTTGATCTGCAGAGCTGCTGTCCTGTGCTAAGCATGTGCGCATTTACACATGAGTGTAACACTGCACTAATTACTTAAAAGTTATTTTTCCTCTATCAAGTTTCGAACTGGATTTTTCAATTTGGCTGCTTAGACGATATTTGCTGTAGTGACATTGCTGCATGTATTGAAATATTCACAATTAATTAAAGCAGTCTCTCTTATCATCAAACTAAAATATATTGGTAATATTTGTGCATTTGCTCATATGTATTCAGATGAGTTAGTGAGGATTATAGACAGAAACACACACCTGTTTCTCCAAGTTGCCGAATTCGCCATTTAATACACCAGGTGCAGTGACACAGCTTTTAAAGGGAAGGAGATGACATTGTGATACACACACAACTTTGCCCTTTGCTTTTTTCTTGTCTTTTCCCCAAGATTGTACACTGTCTAATTAGCAAAAGTGAGTTGAACCTCCCTAAATACACTTGTTTCAGTTTGTTTTTCCTTCTATCGAGCTTACTAAATTGTAGTCAGCTTACCAAAATGTAATAATTAGATTAGTTTACCCAGGGCCTTCAATTCACTTTTTAATTTATTTCAATATAGTTTAGTGTGTTGTTAGTTTTGAGAATAGCATTTGTGTGTGCGGTGACCGTTTTACAGTTCTTCCAGGTGCTGTGTCACCTCCAAATCATCGAAACCTGTATATGTATCCATCTGGCAGTGTGATGGTGTGCTTCTCAGTGCAGCAGCACATGCCAAGAGGAGATGGTAAAAAAGAGCCAATGAGAGAAAAAGACAGTCAGTGTGACATGCGAAGTGCTGCCTAGTCTTTGGCCAGTATCATAAAATTCATTGGATTCAGTGCCTTCTGTTTTCCAAGGTAGCCATTACGTACCAACTTTTAACCGTCACCATTCTCTGTTTGAGAGAAAAAGATAGTCGTTCAGCTGGAAGTAACACTGACTAGAGTCGTTCCTTCTTTTTTTTCTATAAGCTTCTACTGTAAAAAGTAGTGTTTGATTTGGTTGGAAGATGGAGGGTTAGACTCTATCCTGCATGCTTCAGAGACACAGAGTTCAACATCATATATCTAACAATGCCAGTCTCAAGACCATTTTTTTAAGTTGTCTTGGTCTCGGGCCTTACTAGACTTGTCTTTATCTCAGGCTAGGCTATTGGTCAAGGTGTCCCTGCTGTTGATTTGAAACAGTTGTACAGAATGTTGCTTGATTCTACCAACATGATGCATTTGATGCCCTGGTCTCGAGTGCAGCTTTAGCAGCTACTGGTGCTACTATGAATTACGAACAAACAAATATAGGTGACAGTATTTAACTTTTTAAAATTCCACTGTTGCAATTAATCACAACATAAGAATCAGTTTGACAAAATGCAGCATGAGACGTGCTGATATTAGCAACAACCTGATGATATCAGCAAAAAAGTCATTTTCTTACCAGCCAATATTTCACGCATGTAACTTCTATAGTAACTAAATGTCTATGTGTGTCTTTCTGTGTTGTTTGTGTGTCTGTGTGTTTGTACACACACACTTTGTCTTTTCCTAGATAGCTGGAGTTTATGTGAGACCAGTAATACAAAGATGTCAATCCCTTCCAGTTAACTACAACTCTACAGTGATGGGGATATAAAGGAGGTGAGTGTACAGGTACCTAAAGTACGTATCTAACTCTCATTTACCGCTACATTTTATTTGATTGTTGCCAACTTCATGATATTTTTACATACAAACAGAATAAAGTTCTTATTTTCAGCTCTTTCAGCAGTAGATGTTCAACAGCACATGTACCCTAAACCAAAATAATCTGTATTTTGTCACAACTGACTAGCATAGGAAGATTTCATCTTAGTTTGCTACTGTTATCCTTATCATGAGTTTCATGTTCCAGTTTTAACAGGAAAAATACTTTGCAAGGCAGCTGGATTCTTGCGAGATCACAAGATTGCAAATCCATCTTGCCAGACTCCAAGTAATGCATTTGAGTCACACAACTGAAGGTTCTGGCCAGTCAGCATCGTGTGAGCAGCAACTGGCAGCTACATGTGTGTGACGACAAGTGGTGGAAGAAGTATTGAGATCCCTTACTTAAGTAAAAGAACTAATACCACACAGTGAAATTACTCCACTACAAGTAAAAGTCCTGTGTTCAAAAAGATAAGTAAAAGTATCAGCATCAAATTGTACTTAAAGTATCAAAAGTAAAAGTACTTTGCAGAATGTTCCCACTCAGAATGTTAAATATTTTCTAAATATATCATCCATCCATCCATTTTCATCCGCTTATCCGGGACCGGGTAGCAGGCTAAGCAGGGCATTCCAGACGTCCCTCTTCCCAGCCACAACGTCCAGCTCCTCCTGGAGGAGCCCGAAGCGTTTCCAGGCCAGGAGAGAGATATAATCCCTCCACCATGTTCTGGGTTTTCCCAGTTCTGGGTCTGGCCTCCAGTTGGACGTGCCCGGAAAAACCTCTAATGGGAGGCTCCGGGGAGGCATCCTTACCAGATGCCCAAACCACCTCAGCTGGCTCCTTTTGACATGAAGGAGCAGTGGCTCTACTCCGAGCTCCCTCCGGATGTTTGAGCTCCTCCCCCTATCTCTAAGGCTGAGCGCAGCCACCCATACGGAGGAAGCTCATTTCAGCCACTTGTATCTGCGATCTTGTTCTTTCGGTCACTACCCAAAGCTCATGACCATAGATGAGGGTTGGAACGTAGATGGAGCGGTAAATCGAGAGCTTTGCCTTACGGCTCAGCTCCTTCTTCACCACGACGGTCCGGTACACCACATCATCTGCAAAAAGCAGAGATGCAATTCTAAGTTCACCAAACCAGATCTCCCCCTGGCTGCGCCTAGAGATCCTGTCCATGAAGACCACGAACAGAATCGGAGACAAGGGACAAATGGTGGAGGCCAACACCCACTGGGAACGTGTTTGACGTTGCAGACACAGCTCTCACTTTGGTTATATAGTGGCCAGATAGCTCGTAGCAACAAGCCCACTACCCCATATTCCCGCAGTACCCCCCACAAGACTCCCCGAACGACACGGCTGTAAGCCCTAAGTCTCGTGAGGGTGAAGAGCTGGTCCGCTGTTCCACAGCCAGGACGGAAGCCGCATTGTTCCTCCTGAATCTGAGGTTTGGACAATCGGCCAGAGCCTCCTTTCCAGCACCCTGGAGTAGACATTCTCGGGGAGGCTAATATATAAATATATTATTGGATCATTCTTATTGATGCATGTTTTCATTTTCAGAAGGTAGAGCTCATTTTAACTTCTTAATATACTGTAATAAGGTTTACGTAAAAGAATGTGAAATGACTTTAAATTGATTATGTTTTTATGTTAAATCTCAACCTGAAAAGTAACTAAAGCTGTTAGCTGTATGTAGTTGAGTAAAAAGTCCAATATTTGATTCTAAATGTAGTGGAATAGAAGTATAATGTTACATAAAATGGAAATACTCAAGTAAAGTACAAGTACCTCAAAATTGTACTTTTGTACAGTACTGGAGAAAATGTATGTAGTTACATTCCACCACTGGTGAGGACACAGAGAGCGTTTGTTCTATCCAGCTACGGTGCTCCTGAAGAGGCATCATAGATGGTAGAATCAGTTCAATTCAGATCTGGAGAGTATTTCTTTATTAAAAGAAGAGCAGAGAACAGCACTGAAGGCTTTTGCTCCTCTCCTGACCTGTTTCAGCACAGACACTGTGACAGTGACAGACAGATGGTTCATCCAATCAGCTGCCACGATACTTTTGAAAGTATCTGCCCCTTTCCAGTTTCAAATGCCGGCTTCTCGGATGGTTCTGTGGAACAAACCACCTGACCTAAGTGCATGACCGCTTTTAAATGTTTTGCTTGTTAAAGTTCGATCACTTATAAACTAATTGTCACCTTTTCTTTTGACTATGACCTCTCATTTCATAGGTCCCCACATATCAGGGATACTGATATAACATATCACCCACTGGATGTTACATTAGAAATAGTGGGGGTTGATTTTACATTTGAGGACCAGAAATCTTGCATGTCAACAACAATAGGTATTCTTTTTGAATGGAGGGTCTGAAATTACTACCAATACAGTAATATGTACCTGCAACTAGATTTTATTTTCAGTTTTAATAGCTAATATTCAGTGACTGAAAGAGATAAATACAAAATGACCCCTTCTAATATTAGCACTTTGTGATATCAATATCTCAGAGCTGCAAAATTGATTTGTGCTGGACATCCTTGACAATACATGAGGTAACTAGAATGTAAATATATGCTCCATGTAACCACTAATTTGTCTAGGTAGTGTGGAAGGAAAAATATATGACACAAATAACTGGTATCTAGGCAACTGAATGGCCATAATGGGAAGAAAAAATGACACCATTATTTCCGGGGCGTATGAGTTGTCCTTTTTTGGTGAGGTAGGCACAAGTAGTCCAACAATGAGGAATTGTGTAGGAGGAGTCTGTATGGTATCAAAAAGTGTAACTTAACAGGAATTCTTCTGTCAATCCAGGTCCAGATGACTGGCTCGGGTTTATTGTCTTCTGTGCAAAAATACACTCTACTGCATCAGACTCTGATCATCTCCTGAGTACATTTTGAGCTTGCATTTTGTATTAAGTTTTTGGGGAAATAATTGGTGTATATGTTGGTGTAACAAGAGCTTGTTCAAGGGCTGGGTCCACTAAAATTTTACACAACACAAGCTGGGGGGGATTCCATAACAAGCCCACTAAAGCACACTTGCGTGGCTGATGGACCAAGCAAAATTCAGGCTGGTTGGCAGACTCATGATGATTGTCACTGGTCTCATAATAAAGCTCACAACTGAATCTGACAAGCACCCTAAACCCAGCCTCGTCTAGTAACCATACACTGAAAAAAAATATTTTTTGGCCCTGTAATTATTATTTCAATCAGCTATATAAATTCTTCAAAGAAATACGATTTCAGTGCTTTTACTTTAAAATAGCAGTTTTTCATGTAGTGCATTACTTAGTGATTGTTTGTTATTATGTGTTCTCAGTTTTGTATGTAAGTTGAATCATTCGTTCCAAGTAATATTCACTAAACCAGTTCATTGGCTTAATTAGTTGATATTTCCAAGTAAAATGTAATAATTGAGGGACATCAGTGAATCTGCAATTTACTTGTGTTTAAAAGTGGTTCTTTTAAATAAATATTACTTGATACACTTTTTCAGCGTATAAAAATTCTGTAATTTCCCAGCTTGGGATAAATAAAGTATATCTATCTATCTATGTAAAAGGAAAAGCCACCACAATCCTCTCGAAACAGCTTGAGTCCATAAAGTCTCTTGACAATTAAAAAAAGAAGATTAAAAAGGTTATGTTGAATGTTCTCAGTGGTTATCAAAGTTTTTAATCACATTGCATTTGTGAAGTTCAGGTAGTGGTAATGAACCCCTATAAAATGACTACTCCTCAAGAGAAGGAACACTGTGTATCATGGTTTATTGAAACAAAATTTAAAATCAATATCTACTCCTCATTTTGTAATAATTTCCACATATTTGTCTGTTCATTCGCTTTTGTAATACATTTTTATGACTTCATGGACACCCTGTATATAAGTGTAGAAACTGTTTTTTTTTTTTTTTCCGTTTTCTCCAGTCCATACGTGGACCAGTGCTGGTTTACAAATCGTCCTCTGAGACCAGAACAAAAATATGTTAAAAAAAACAAACAAAAAAAACCCTACAAAACTCAACTGGCTACCTTCATTGGCTGTCAATTCAAGATTTAAGACACTGGATAACCTCTTAATTCACCTGAAACTTGTTCTCATTTGAATTGTCACTTTATGCAGAAATGCTTTAGAAAATAACCCCTAGAAATACAGTCTGAAGTAATCAGTCTACCATAGTTTGTGAGGAATATGACAGGAAAAGATAGGTGTTAAAGATATGATTCACGCTTCTTTCACAGTCAGCTGGTCGTTTTGGTCCCCACCTCCTTCACACATCCCACCACTGAGCTGTTCTATTCTATCTGTCTGTATATTGTAGGATTACAGGCATATACACACCCAGGATTTAATTTCTGAGTAAAAGAGAGCAGCTCTGCAGCTCTGCAAGGAAGGTAGCCAGTACTGAGTTAGAGAGAGACACACACAGGGAGAAGCAGGTTAAGCCTACGCTCTTCTCTTCTCAATCCTGCTCTAAAGGCTGAGTTGAATCATAACAGTCAGTGGGCGAAAAGAAGAAGGAAAAAAAAAAATCCTTTCCACGCAGATTCTGACGTACATCTCTAGTCCAATGGGGGTCATACGGATGGGAGGAAAGGGATAAGAGGGTGGGATGCAGAGGAATTTGTTGATAGCTTCCAGCAGTGCATAGTCTGTCCCTCTCTCCATGGAATTTTAAGGTCTGTTTTGTCTCTTCAAAAGATCCATCCAGCTGTGGGAAATACTCACGACTTTCTTCAGTACAGATATAGTTCAGTCAATACTTACGTGGGGGAATTGACTGTCCATGGCAAGTTATTGCAACTCGCTCTACATTTAAATTTAGAAGTTAAGGGTCTTCTCTCTGAGGGCGCTTTCAAGAAATCCAAGCAGCAAATGGAACAAACTAATTCCTGGTAACAGCATTCAGAGATAGCTGAAAATATACAGTACACGAACCTTGATTCGAAGCAGTCAGTTGAAATGTAAAGATTCCTTAGATAACTGGTTTGGTGTTGAAAGCTAATTCTACATCATGTGGATCATCACTCCTTAACTTTTCTACAATAACTTTGTTTTATAATTTCTCCACATGAGCCAACAGTTAATCAGTTCATTTTAGTTGGGTTGCATTTCATTCTGAGAGCAAAGTGCACTGGAATCCGGTCTTACCCAGTTCACAATTTGTACGAGGAACTTTTAAAGCAAACCCCTCCTGTGATCAGCCATCAAAGTTGTTCTCTTGGAACTCCACTTAGGAGGAATCTATATGTTTTTTTCTTCTCCAATATATCCAACTTGGCACTTACCATAATTAAAACATAAACGCCTCACTTCAGCTAGAGATGGTCGTTAGATGAAATTAAACTCAAGTTTAATTCATAAAATGTCATAGTCTCAGTGCACAATGATTTGATCCTCTCACAACCAACTCTGTAACCCTAATAACTATCACGTTGACATGCTCATTAACATGGGAGTCTTCATCCATGCCAAGTGAATAGACTGTGTATAAATAATGGACGTAGTCACCGTGACGTCACCCATTGGTTTGTGGCTCTTTTGGAAGCATCAAGTTCAGCGTTATACTCGTCGCCATCTTGCATCTCCATCTTGTTTCCGATACGGGGAGCAGACCATATCTGGACTGTGGTGGAGCGCGAGGGATCTGATCACTGACTACAGCCTCTCTACACCTCAACCTGACTGAGAGAAGCTGCTGCTAATTCATGTTAGCATTAACTGGAGCATTAACTGGGATGTTAGTTTTGGCTAGCAAAAAATAAAAACAAAATGTTCGTTACTGACCTCAGAAAACTGAGCAGCGACTCCTTGGAGTGTCTGTTAGTCCAACCAAACGCTGAACAAGACATTTTTACTGAACAAAACGTTCAAATAAACTGTCATTAAGTGAAAATACAGTGAAAGGGTCAAAGTTATGAGACCAAATCGGTAAACGTCCTTTTTTATATCTATATAACGCTAGTATAAAAGTACAGGTCATTTGTAAGGCTGCCAGCTGTCTAACCATATTTGTAATAGTTTGTGCTTCACTGAGGAAATGGATAGGAAGAATAAAAGAAGTCTTGAGATTATGAAAAGAGGACTGTTACCTGGACAAACCAGAACCATACCTGGTTTGTGGTAGGTTGAATGGTATCATCAGCATCACAGTGGACATTGCATTGCTGTTTGAAAATCAATTTTGGGTGGATGACATAGTTTGCAAGATAAGGGAAGAGTCAGGGTATTTTTTTTTAAAATCAGGAAAAACAGGAAACAATCCTTCTTTTTATATCCCCAAACGTATTGTAGTGTTAACTTCAATGAAATATTGTGGAGGATGGCCATTATCAGGTCAAAATGTCCAAATATATGTAAACTAATGATATTACCATTTGCTTTTGCAGTTAGTATTCCAAATATCAACATCTTTTTTATATATAAACAGTAAATTCTGTTTGATGTCAGATGTTAATCTAACTGTTTGAACTGCCACTGAGCAGCTCCATCATTTACTTTGTGCATTGGATTGTGCAGCAGCACTCTGACAAATTGCCATATGAAGTGTTAACAGCAAATGTTAGCATGCTATCACACTACACTTAAATGGTGAACATGGTAAATATTATATCTGATTAAAAAAAATCAGCCTCACAGACCCACTCGTGAAAAGGAAAATAAAACAACTTTTTGACCTAGTAAGCTAGAAAAGTATTTTTTATTTTAGGCAACCAATGTAACTCCATGTTTTCCCATTTAGGGGTGTTTCTTTTTGTACAGCCCCAGTTTGTGAATTCACCCCTGGTTTTGTATCCCTGCAGGCTTTAAACTGCAGCTATGAGAAACCAATTCCTGAGTAAAGAACTAGATTGACCAGTATGGAACTGCAACCTAAGACTCATATGGAGGGCTGAGTGTATTTTTAATAGAAATGTTGCATAATGCAGCTATAACCCATCTCCCCTCCTTCATATGAGCTGGATGTAACAAGTGAAAGCACTAGGCAACCATAGCTTCTCTCTGGATTCCCCTCACCTTCTCCTGCCTTCTTCATGTAATGCATCAGCATTCATGATCATGTGCACAATCCATGTTAAGTCCTTGTGATAGATGCAGTGATATAAATATCTGTGAGCAGCTGAAGAGGATTCACTCCACCAACAGTCCTCAACTGCAGCAGATTACAACAATTTTAAAGGCAATTTTCTGTTCTGCATGCAGTCTTACAGAAGTCACACTGCAAAAAAAGGTGTGTCTAAAAACAAGATAAAAACACTAAATCTGAGGGAAATGATCTTGCCACATGGACAGATAATTTCACTTGACAATATTTCTTAAATTATGATGAGTAAATCTAGAAATAAGCATGTTATACGCTTAAAATAAGAAATTAAAGCTGTATGCAGCGATGAACTGGCCCAGGCAGAGTGCACTGCAAATTATTTGTTTCTTACCAAGATAAAAAAAAACTTAGATTTAGAAGTGTTACATAATTTATCTTGTTTTATTTTAAGAGTTATTTCTTATTTTAAGCCTTCAACATGCTTATTTCTAGATTTCTTAAATCTTAATTTAAGAAATTATCTGTCAATGCAGCAAGATCATTTCCCTCAGATTTAGTGTTTTATCTTGTTTTTAGACACACCTTTTTTGCAGTGCACATACGAATTATCAATGATGGATGCATTTGTTCTTCAGTATCAATTAAGTTCCAGCTGATCTTTATCATTTGCACATGTTAAGGGAATTCACAGTAAAAGGGAAAAAGAAAAGGGGCAGTACACTGCAAAAAAAGAAAAGTTGGGTGAACTCAAAATGCAACTCAAGGCAACAAACTTTGATAAAATAAGTTAGACAATTAAACTAAATATTTTAAGTTTTGTTTTTGAGTTTGCTCAACTCTGAATTCAGATTTTCATCAACTTAACTGTAAGTTGTACTAACGTATAATTTTACATTGTAATAACTTTTAATCCTTACTTCTGCTAACTGCAGAATTTGGCACGATTGTTGCGACCACAATTTTGAGTTAGCATTGATACGCTAATGGCTACTCTTGTAGCTGTAACAAGCAGTGCCGCTGGCATCAGTTAGCCACTAGCATCAGTTAGCCGCTAGCTTTCCCTAATGACCGAATTTCTGACCGAGTCAGCAGAACTATTGTCCCTTGTTGTGAACCCCAACTTGAAGATATAAGTAACAACAACTCACAAACTTGTTTTTGAGCAGACAACTGGCTTTCTTTGTTGAGCTAACGTACATAATTGCCCTAAATGTCAATAATTTATATTTCCAAGTTTTACCAACTTAAATCACTGTTTTAGGCCAAAAAATACAAGTTGGCTTTTTTGCAGTGTATTAAGTATTGAAACAGAAGTGGCTGTCACACATAAGAAAATGTAGAAGCAGTGAAGAAAGAGTGTGCTGATTGGCTGCAGTGAGAGCAGGATCAGTGATTGAAGTTAATGACACTAAAGCATTAATAAGACGGCTGCAGGCTGATTTATGGGTGTGGTCTTGACTGTGCATTTTCTAGTGTCTGGGTCCATCAGTCAATCACAAAAGTGTATTAATAAGTGACGTGAAAACACTGCTTACACACAGGTGGCAATTGTGGCAATGGTGGTAGCATCACATTTCACAAATGATTTCCAAATGTGGCCACAAGGAAAAAGTTGTAAACATTTTTATACTTTGGCGTAACCCTTTGGAGTCCACAAAAGCGCTAGCACATGACATTCTTCATGATGTCTCAACGTCAAAATGACACCAGCTTCCCTTCTGAAGTACTGGCTTGAAACTCCATGCCAGTTTTTGTTTGATGATGATAGGTCAAGTAAAACCTGAGATAAGGTCAAATGTATTTACTATCAAAATATAGATTTAGATGTTCTGCTCATTTTACCTAATATATGTTATATTTGGGCGGCTGTGGCTCAGTTGGTAAAGCTTTCGTCCAGTAACCGGAAGGTTGGTGGTTTGTAACCATGGCAGCTACATGTCGAAGTATCCTTGAGCAAGATACTGAACCCCAAATTGCTCCCGATGCTGTGTGAATGAATTCCCAATGGTGGCAGGTCACCAGTATGAACGTGAGTCAGTATGAGTGGGTGAATGAGCGTAGTGTGTAGTGTAAATCGCTTTGGATAAAAGAACTATATAAGTGCACTCCATTTACCAAAATTAAGCATTGATTGTGTTTTGAAAATAGAAAAACACTTTCAAAATCATATTTTATGTTGTTTTTTTTAGTTTATTACATTTTTCTTTGTTTCTTTTGGCTACAAAATATTGATCCAGTAAGTCAAAGTGAAGAGATCTTTATTACGTCACAGGTGAGGTTATGCTAAAATATACCAACATGGCATGGTACATGCCAACAACATTTTTTTAGTGGCAGAAAGAAAAGTAAATAAAATTGGACAAAATAGTTCAAAGCTCCAAAAGGTTAACTAAATTAAAGAGATGTGTTGTCAAGCAATTTAATGAAGAGGTCAGCCAATGACAGCCTAATCCAAAGACGTTGTTTTTCCTGCATAACAAATACCAGATTGAATCTTATTGAAAATAGCATGACCTTAATATCTACTAATCATTGCCCCGTGTAGAGAACACATTGATACACTGTCGTGTTCTGTACCACAAGTCTCTAACCCCCCTTTCTTTGTCTTTTAAGTAAGGTGGGTGGTGCTGGGGTTGTAGTCGTAGGGAGTCTGTAGGGCAAGATTGCAGGTAGATTTAAGGCTGAGCCAATTACAGCATCATAAATACCTATAATAAGTTTTACTTAATTTCGTAATGGTTTGTATGAAAACACAAATATAAGGCAACCTGGTATACCAGGCATAACACAAAGATTACAAATCACAGCTGGGTTTATGAAAAGCTCATGATTATCAGTCTGATTGGAAATTAAACACATCAGCGTGAAAGAATACTTGCTGTGTCTTGGTCACCTTGAGTTCCCTCTGTTAATATTTTCTCATTTATGAATGTCAAAGAACGACCTTCCTAAATCTATGGTTGGCACTCATAAACTGCTGTGCACTGATGAGAAGTGTAATCAGAATGTTGGCAACATGAGTCCCAAATATCCTGTAAATCTAGAATATTGGAGCTATTGGAGGTATTGGGATAAATGCCTGTCTAACACGTTTTGCAAACATAGTACAACTCTGATTCCGAAGAAGTTAGGATTCTGTGTCAAATATTAATCAAAATAGAATGTATGACATTCAGAATGTTTATTTAGAGAGTGTTTACAGTGTATATTTAGGAACACAAACGTTCATCAGTTTGAACATTAACCTCTTAAAACCCACCTGCAAGGGAAGGTTTAGAGATAGGGGAAGGGTTAGGATTGGACCAAAGCCTCTGTAGATTATTAGAATGTCGTCGTGGTGGGAACGTCAGTTCTTTTCAGTGTACTGAATCTTTTAAATCCCTTCTTTTAAAAAGATAAGTACAAAACATCCGTAGCTGCCCTTGCTCATCTGGAGGAAACTGGTGCTTATGTGAGAATCATGTTCTTTGATTTTTCAAGCGCATTCAACACCATCCAACCCAACATACTCAAAAACAAGCTGACAGAGATGGGAGTGGATCTTTCCTTCATCTCCTGGATCACAGATTACCTGACAGGAAGACCACAGTATGTCTGGTTGGGGAACTGTGTTTCTGGGACATTAATGAGCAGCACAGGGGCTCCACAAGGCACTGTTCTGGCTCCATTCCTGTTCACACAGCAGACTTCAAATAAAACTCCTGCCACATCCAGAAGTACTCCGACGACACTGCTATTGTGGCGTGTATCAGGAATGGACAGGAATCTGAATAAAGGGATCTGATAAAAGCCTTCAGTGACTGGACTCACAAGAACTATCTCCTACTGAACACCTCAAAGACTAAGGAAATGATCCGAGATTCCTGAAGGTTCAAGTCCCCTCTTCAGCCAGTGAATACCTGTGGGGTGGACATGGAGGTGGTGCCAAGTTCTAAGTATCTAGGTGGATACCTGGATAATAAATTGGACTGGTCCCTAAACCAGTGCGGGCGGCTGTGGCTCAGTTGGTATATCGGGTTGTCTTCTGATCGGAGGGTTGGCGTTTCGATCCCTGACCATGGCAGCCTACATGTCGAAGTATCCTTGAGCAAGATACTGAACCCCAAATTACAAGGTGTGTGAATTCCCAATGGTGGCAGGTGGCATCGTTTAGGGTAGCCTCTGCCACCAGTATGAATGTGTGTGTGTGTGTGTGAATGGGTGAATGAGCACAGTCTGTAGTGTAAAGAGCTTTGAGTGGTCGCAAAGCGACTAGAAACTGATTCTGTGAGCTGATTCTGTGATTGGAGCCAGGTTGGACACACTGGAGGAGGTGGTGGAGAGATGCACTGTTCGAGGCCATCTTGAAATACCCAGATCATCTGCTACACAAAACCTTTATGGACCAAAAAAAGAGCAGTGGACGGCTCCTCTCTCTCTGTTGCAGGACGGAGAGATTCAAAAGATCCTTCTCTCCTACAGCCATCAGGCTGTCTCATTCTTCAATAATCTACAGAGCTAACAGACCATCTGAATTTCCCCTTTGGGACAGATAAAGTAATTTGATTTGATTTGTTACATTTGTTAGTGGATGTAATAATTGCAGTTGATGGAGATGGGCTGGAGGAAGGGGATGGCTGGTGGTGGAGGAAAGCGTAGGAATGGAGAGTGGCCATGGTGTAAAGTTAGCCACAAGAGGTTATGTGCTGATTGCGAGCAGGTGTGTTACTGGGTGGGTCCAACTTAACAAAATGATAAAAAATAGACACACACACACAAATCTGCAAAATGGAGGACAAGAGTAATGAAACACAGGGAAACAGAAGCGAGAAACAGTTCAACTGCCGTGGCTGTGACAGTTACAGCCAAATGAAGAAAAAAACAAGACAAGTTATGTACCTAGTACATGAATTGACAGTATGGTCAATGTGCTAGACTATGAGAAATTGTTATAGGGACAGTCGGTTATAGTTTCTATAATGTAAATTCCTGGATATGAAAAGTTCATCCACAATTTTGTGTATTGGTCCCAGTTTCATTAATATGTGTTCTTTAATTTACTGAACCAGCATATCACACATAAATGTCGAAATAACCACTGATCTCAGACAAAAGCCACTACAAGACCTTAAGTGCAATCCATACACTCTAAAAACAGTTGCGAGAGTAAGAGTGCTGCTGATAACACTATTTCCACAATTCAGTGCACAAAGTAAATGAAGGAGCTGCACACTGGTAGGAAAACTGTAAATAAAACTGGCAACCTGTTCGGGATGTGCCCAGCCTCTCGCCCAATGTCAGCTGGGTAGTTCAGGCCCCCCACGATCTGAGTTTGAATAATCGCTTAAGGATAATGGACGGATGGACAGCACACATGGCTTCCTTTCAATTTCACAGTTAACACTGTGATTTTTGGGGGGGATTCTGGTGGTTTTAGTGCTTGCACAGCTAGCTTATAAAGCAGTAGTCTGTGTCTTTCTGTTATACTTCCTATTCAATGACCAGCTCACAGTATGTGGGATGCTGGAGTAGATGTTGGGAGAGAGGTCTTAATACTGAGCACTTCCAAGTCATGCTACTGACTTACAAACTGCTGGACAAAAACTGTGCGATACACAGACAAATAGTGCTTAATACCTCCACCATTTTTTTCTGCTTTGAGTTAGACTGCAGCCTATGATATACAGTAGCAATAACCAATGGTGTAACTTATTAATCCACTCATTCAGCCAGCCAGGGACATACTGTTGTGTCTGTATGGCTGTTTCAGCTTTGCTGCAGTCCAGCCAAAAATCTTATCGGGTTTTATATTCATTCAAACACCTTCAGGCTGCATCGGGAAAGCCCTCTTGCCTTTGTTGTTTATAGATGGTTCTATGGTTCTTGAATATATATTTTTAGAATGCAAAGGACAATATATTATGTGTGTGTGCATGTGTGATGTGGGAGGTATAATGTTTTTTCTTCTTTTTTTTTTAACTGGTTGTTGTAAGACATGTTCTGTAAGACGAGCAGGCAGAAAGAGAGAAGCATGTGAAAGGGAGAGAAAATCTTAGGAAAACAAACAAACAGTACACAGCAGCAGCTATCTTTATGTTTTTATATTAACTATAAAATAATTCTTAGACATAGTAGTCTGATGAGCTGGTGAAGCTCCACATTTCAGATAGATTGCATGGTTTAAGGTGTTATACTGTCGTTTTCTGTAGTTTTTCTATTCTATTTATTGTATTTCCATTAAACCTTGTGTGCATTCATGGAGCCCAGGATAATTCCAGATGTCATGACGACCCCATGATGACCCCTGCAGTCATCAGTGCAAAATACAGATTATTAGAAATAATAAGAAATATTATTTTTTAATAATAATAATACATCTACAGGGCTGGTCATTAAAACAACTGAGGGTGTTTATGCTGCCCAGTGTTTGCACCTTTTCTTTCAGCACCGTCCTTATTACAAACTTTTTACTTTTTTTTTTTTTTTTAGCCCTGGCTAATAGGCTATATAATAGGCTAAGTAAAGTTATCACTATATTTGTTTGTTACTTCCAACACTTGAATATTGTGGGCATTGCAACCCCGTGAAAGGGCCTCTATGGACCTCCAGCTGAACAAGAGATTTCCAGACCTTTACTGTCACAGTGGTGTTCTATGGACGAATGTGATGGCAGAAAAAACCAGCACCAGTTTATTTAAAGCTGGTGATAATGACACTGTAAAGGTTAGCTCATTAGAAATACCGAGCTGTGTGGGCTGTTTCTCTCCCAGCCACCTCAGTTATTGTTACCAGACCCACATTACAGTTGAACAGAAGGCTGTTTGTAACATTTCAGTTCAATCCTGAGATCCACCAGCCTACAGACAAACAAAATTGCCTGATGTCATCTAAAGACAAACACCTGTTCAGTCTTTAGTTTTTACTTCGTTTGGTGGCTGAACCGATTCCATTTCCATATGCATAGTTGCATACAATATAACAATTAGCCTAAATATGGACTTTGGAAGCTGAGGACCTGGAGAGAACCCACGCAGATTCAAGCCGGATTTTAACATGTCACCCTAATGCTGTTAGGCGAAAGTGCACCACTACAGCAAGCCCTCATTCTAATTAGAGAAAGAGAGAGAGATAGAGAGAGAGAGAGAGAGAGAGAGAGAGAGAGAGAGAGAGACAAACAGAGAGCCATATTTGTTGAAATTAAACTGTAGAAATGGTAACTATTGTTTCATTATTATTCACTGAGATCATTGTTATATAGATACATGAGGTGACTGTATATAAATAATATAATTAACGTTTAAATACATAGATTGTTTTATAAATAATATAAGTATATTTTAACATTGTGCAAATATTCAAATGGTTGTTTCTGTCCATTGTTTATTAATATTGTTGTGTTCTGATGCTTTGGCAATATTGTTATGTTAACATTCATCAGTATGATAGGAGGGCTGCACCCTTGCTCTTTTCTCTGTTTTTGTATTGATTTTCCTCCAGCGACACAGTGACTGGTTGACAACCTCTACAGTCCTCTACAGACCTTTAGCTGCCATTAAACCATATCCTGCTCAATTATAGTGTTATGTGTGCTTTTCATCATGTCAGTATTTGTAATTATTTAGCTTCCTGTCAGATTTTTTTTTCATTTTTGTTTAAAAAGCTGTGTTATTAAGTAATTAAAACTCATTTTACTTTTAAAAAGATTAATTGAACAGTCTGATTAGTAAATCATATGATAGATAGAAAACGGATGTATTGGACTGTAGACTGTATTATAATAATGTATGTAGTCACTGTGATGTCACCCGTTGGGTTATGGACTCTTTTGTAGCATTTTGGCTCTCACCATCCTGGTTTATGACTGTCTCCACATTTGTTTTTATGCAACCAGCATCTGTGCAGAATTGATCAGGAGCTGGAAAAATGTTATCCATGAGCTTGCTGTACCTAGTTAGCTTGCTTAGCAAGGGGAAATCATGATTCAAAATAAGCAGACAAATGCTCATATGTGTCGCTATGGGTGGTATTGACAAACGGTGTATTCTGTCGTTAAGGTTGGAGATCTTGTTGAAATTTTTAAGTTACGGTCAATTTTGATGTTTGGTTTGATGAAAACACAGCCGTCCTCAAGCATACCCTGCTTTATAATCTGTTTTACTCTAAATTACACCGTTTACAAAAGAAACATCAGGCTGTTTTGAAGAAGACTTGAACCTGGAGATTGAGACAATAGACTCATTATACGGTTTTACTGAGGTAATAGGTAAAGTGAGTAAATTTCCTATTCCATTTTTTGCCATGCTGGCCATTAGATATAAAATCCAGGTTTGAGGCACTTCTGCATTGGCTTCACTTTTCAGGCCTGGAGGTTTCTGCTTGATTTAACTACAAAGTAACTACTGCTGTTGTTGAATTCAGATGTTGAATGTAGTTCACAGTTTCTTCTTGTCTTGTGGGTGTCATTTCTTACAGCAGAGCTCAACACCATTCAGCGGCCAACTTTCTCAGATTTCACAGCTCCTCACCAGCACATTAACACACCATCAATAGTAGCCTTTAAAATGATTGCTAATTTCCTTTTCAACGCATGACGACTTAATGACCACTCTGGCAGTGGTTGTTACTATGAGTAACGAGGAACGGGTGATGTAGATAGATTTTTTATTTACTGTGTTTTATTTCATATTGTGATATCTTGTGTGAAGTTAGTGTTCTGTTTGATTAACCAAAGTCTATAGTGTTTGATAAATATGGTATGTATGTTTATATCACAAAACCCAACAGCAAAACACTTTGTCTTTATTTGATTCATTTTGGATACAAAATAAATGTCGAGTTGGCTGGTAGAGACACATTGAATTCAAGAACAACACAAAATTAGAATTTTGCTGGATTTTAGGTAAATCCCTGATGTGTATGGTTGTGTGTGTGCCCCAGTATGGAAGTAAATGCTCATCTGGCTACATTAAATGAGTATTCTGTCTGCCTTCTGTGCTGGTATCCACCCTCAGAGGGTGACTCAAAGGCTTTTTGTTCACCAGCTTCCATTTAGCCCAAAATAACTTGATCTCAGCCCTATTTTCATTTCTCCTTCCGCCTACACACACAGCATCAACCCAGCCTGCCTGGCACATATGGCTCTTTGAAAAATGCAGAAGGAAGTGGTGGTAAAAGACGGGTTGGGTTCAGCTGTCGATCTCTCATCTGTTTTTTATCCTTTCTATATAATCGTGTAGACTTTACCTTAGTCTCTTATATGATAACTTCTCTTTTCTCGCCTGTTCTTCTACAAATTTGCATTAAAGTGTCATTTGTATAAATAGCTAATCTTCAGTTCAGAAAATAGTGTTTTATTTCTCTTCCTGGAGATCTCTGCCGAACTGAGAAGACTACATTCAGTCAGGAAACAAAAACAAAAAAATCACCACATTAACAATCAAAACTTTGGTTGTCTTCTTTCTTTAGCTCTTTCTGTAGGATTCTCCCTCTGACATAATCGCTCACTCACAGAGTTATAGTTCTGATTTGGGGATAATGTTCGGTTGGACCAAGCCATTTCAGTCCTGGCTCGTTGGTGCAGACAGTGTAGTGCTTAAGGATTCACATCATTGTTCTTATAATAAGTTTGTGATTTAAGGAGTTTCATGTTATGAACAATTCTTGGTGGGAAGTCAGTGGAGGATCATGTACTCTTTGCTTGTAGTTGAAAACACCAGTGCCATACAAGTAGGAGGAAACATCTACACTGTAAAATATGTCTGTAGATTTTGCAGTAAAATACCATAAAATGATGAATGGGTTAATTCAGTTTCAGTAACAATGAAACACCGTAAATGTATATGTCAGCCAAAATAGTACTTTTTAAATTTTGGGCAAAAATATACTGTATATAGTATATATATATATATATATATATATATATATATTTACAAGCCATCATTTTTGCATTTATTTTTTGTAAAAATACTTTTTAAATGTAGTAAACACCATATCTCTAACAAAAATATACTGTAATATTTAAAGGTAAAATCTTTAATTTATGCGGCATTTATAAAGTATTTTCTTGTCAATTATATGTCAGCGTTTCTTTTGATGGAAACACTTTTTATTTTTTACAGTAAAATATGGATTAAAATGGCAATCTTAAACGTGAAATCAACAGTGCTAATATGTTTTTACCGTAATATTAGAAAAAGTTGCACCCTATTTTTTATGGTAAAGTTCTGGCAACCACAGCTGCCGTTTTTTTTACCGTAAAAACAGTTTTTCTTTTTACAGTGTACCTAAAAGTCATCTTTTCTATTATGCATAGTCCACACGATCCCAGGTATTTTGAATATTTGTGCAAGCTTTTATCAAACTTTTGAGACACTTAGTGTTAAGGTGTAGGCAGGAAATGGATTTTGGCTTGTTGTGTCAGAAATAAGGTGACATTTTGGGCAGACGTGGCCTTAAAACTGCTGGTTCAAACCTTGCTAATAGCACATTTTACATGTTTACACAAAAAATACTGAAGAACAGAGGCAAATACTTCATAAGGCCTGGGCATCCGAGGCTACAGCCCCAAATGTTTTATGAATAGCACTGGACTTTTTAAACCCTTTTAGCGGCTTGCTGCTCACAGTTATCCCAGTTAACTGCTCTTGTAGTAGCAGCACAGTGTTCTCCCTCTGCTCTCTCACCGCGCACACTCAGCCATGAGTAGTCACTCCTAAAAGGGCCTGAAAAATGTGAGGTTATTCATCAAACATTCAGTGGTGTTGTCTCTAACGCCCAGGTCTAAGGACCTCCGCTGAACAGAGGTGTCAGAATGCACTACGGAGTTGCAGCAAGCATTCCCATAATAGCATCTTTTTTCAGACTGATTGGCCTACAAATGTTTCTTCTACTTCTTTACAAAATTGGCCATCATGGCTTTTAATTTGATATGGACATTTTTTGTGTGCTTGTGTGGACAGAATTTTTTTTTAAAGGGCAAAACCTTCTTTTCAAAAAAAAGCCCATGCATGTGTGGACTAGTCTAGGAATACAGTACTTCTATTCAGAATGACTTTCCTTCAGCTACTAAGACTTATATTTGCAAAGGTTCTTTTATAAAGTCATATTTGATGTAATCAGATATATATTGCTGTTAAACAAATAGAGCTTATTTAAGCCCTTGTTATTTGAGTCCATGTACAGTAATGTCTGACTTCACTAACGCATCATTTGAAGTGAATCACTTCCTCCCTCGATTCAGTTACAATTTATTTTTAGACACAGTGTTGTGAGAACAATGTCTTCCTAGTGAGACAGAGTAATTCAGGACTTCCTACCCATGCATGTGCATAGAACTTGCATCTAGTGTTTAAAGCAGGGGTACTTACAAATTTAAGGAAACATTGATTCAAAGAGCAGAAACAGTGTTCATTAACACCTTAGTTTGGGAAATACATCTAAAGCCTGTGGCCTCAATTTTCCATGTCTCTTTTATTTCTCTAAAAACAATGTGGTGCTGACTAGTGGTGCTGTTGGTAATAATCACATTGATGCTCATTTTAATTTTACATTTATAAGGCCAGGTTTCCAGCAAGGTTGTATAGATAGTCAACCGAAGCCAGTGGCGGTTCTAGACCAATTTCACAGTGGGGGCCAAGCAGTGGCCAGTGTTTAATCAGAGGGGCACATTAAAAAACGGCAAAGATGATATTTAAGCATTCAAAACCTTTATTTTAGCTTATTTAAAAATCTAATTTAAGTATATTTGGAAGATACAAATACCTTGATTGAAACATGAGACTTACCACCAATAACAATTATTTTTGTACGACAATGACATTTCCCATTTTTGTGCACAATTACTTTTTTGATTTTGAAACTGCAGTACAGTGAGAATTTTTTTTTTATATATTCACACAAGCTTTTATTGCACAATTAATTTTATTATTAATTGGACACAGGGCCACAGCAGGGGCCAAGGGCTTCTTCACAGGAGCAGTGGCCCCTATAGGCCACTGTGTGTAAACCGCCACTGACTTTTATATCTCACCTCTACACAGACGATACAAATGTACTGTTTGAAAATAAAAATAACATTGTTTTTTTCTGAATCTTTTCAAGCAGCTCCTGTAATAAAACACACAATCCACAAAAGAACACGTGTTGAAGTATTATTTGTCCGTGTTTCTCATCCAGGTGAAATGGATCAAGAGGAAAAGCAGTCTTTTGAGATTGACATTCTCTTCACAAATGTCATTTAAGCATCTTCTGTAATCTGGCAAACAAATAATTCACCAAAGAGCAGGTGTTAAAGTAGTATTTGTTAATTTTTCTTATTCAAACGATGAGTAAAAGCAGTCCTCTAAGAGTGACATTTAGTCACTCATTACTTTTCCTAATGTTTTAATTTTTGCCATGGTATTGTTTCAGTATTGGTATCGACTCAAGATATTTCGGCAGGGTATTGTATCAAAGTCATAATTTTGTTGCGACAACAATACAATCTTATAAAAACGCCGATAACATTGATGCAAAAATACCTCTGCAATTAAATCAATGCTTTTCTTTAGAACTGCTGTGGTTATGTCAAAGCAAGCGATTAATTTTCTCATTTGGAATGAATAGCTCTAGCTCTTAATTCGATATTCCACCAATGTTTCTGGGTGTGTTTTTCAGGCGCTGGTTTGGCGGCCTGAGACAAACATTGTCTTACTTTACTTTTCACGTCTTTTCTTACCAGGAATGTTGGTCTTGGCTGTGGAAGAATTTTAAACTTTCTCTCTGACTATTAACTACTAATTGTAAAACCAGCTATACAACACTGCTGTTCAAGGTGGAGCTTTCACTGTAGTACAATGCTGGATAGTTCAGTTTATAAAAAAATGCATTATGTTTTAATATGGCCTATATTTTGTGAATAAAATGTAAATATGTAACAGAACACTCCTGCTAATAGGCTAACAGTTAGCTCCGTAGCAGTACAGTGTGTGCTGCTGCTGTTGCAGATGTTCACTTAGTGATCTCTGTTTGTTTACAATAAGCTAAGCAGGGGATACTGTGCATAGTGCCGTTAATTTAAGATCGCTATGTTTATGATAATTAGCCATGCTGCTTTGTTTTGATCAGCTGCTGATGTTTTGCAGTTAGCAACTGCGGCCACAGTCCTGTATGTGAAGTCAGGGATCACGGTAGAAACTGTCTCTAAGCCATTAAGCGACGATCGAAAACCATACCTCCGGAGTGTCATTCCCTCTGGGGGATTTTATTTTTTTATTAATCTTATTTAAACTTTTATAAATTTCAGTAAGCTCATGCTTACATCATGCATGTAAAGAGTTAGGCTATAATAAGACATTTCAAAATGCATGCAACTCGGTTAAATAAAAGTCTGTTTGTCTCGTGAACCCAATATCGTGTCTCGTGAGCTGAGAGTATCGTCACACCCCTAATATATATATTAGTTATTTCAGGGTACAATGGGTTTGGACTGTGAGTGGCTGTGACTTTGTTGTGTAACTTAATATTATAACAATAGACTTGCCTTTAATTATGGTTAGAATTGACTGTCAGTCTATCTGCAAAATATTTACCAAAGTGGCTTTAATAGTGGTGGCCCTCATCCTGCAATGCTAGTGTGAACAGCTGCTAGTTAGCTCAGCAGCTTTTTAATCCGTAGGTTTTGTTGTCTCCTTTATTGCTGTAATATTTCCATATGAACTATGGGTTGTTTCACAGCAAGTCACCAAATTTGGGCTTTTACTGCACAAATTTTCTCCGGGGTGCCCTGATTATTGGAGTGCGACAGCAAAGGAAAGAGAAATAAGAGAGTGATAATGTGTCATATAGGCTAGTTTGCATGGATATGAATACAGGTGTGCCCTGTAATTTTGGCGTGCACTTTGGTATGCCTTGGGCACAAAAAGTTTGAAAACCACTGCTGTAGCTTGTAGCCCTTCTACCAGTGGAGCTGTCAGGTTGTGTTAAACAGTTGTGTTACAGGCCAAGAAGGACAGAGGAAAGTTACTCAGGCATGCACACAGACATGCACCTATCCAACAAGTCCACCACAAATGAGAGTGCAAGTACACACACAGCCATGCATGTCTGTTCATCTGTAATAAAACTGCCTTTCGAGCAGTCTGAACCTTGAAGCCTTTTCCCATAGTCACATTAGTTGCAAACTCACTATCATATAAGATCAGGGAGCAGGGACTCCTTACATTACTGTTACCTGCACCACTCAGTGCAAGCTGATTGGGTTTGCTTTGCACACTGAACAGAAAAATAAAAAAGTAGTCTTTACTTATCATAACCCTGCACCCTGTGTTTATGTTTAGGTTTATTGGGTTCAATTACTTTTTGTTTTGGTTGAGCACATTGCCAGAAACTAATACTATGCAATCGCAAGATGCACACATGAACAGCAGAGGTAGGGTAGGAGCAGAAATAGCATGACTATTTCTACAATGTGTTGATTTAAGGGCTCTTTATATAATCTACGAATGTCCTCCTGTCACTTTTTCAGCCCTATGTCAAAATGAACAATAAAGTAACCTCTTGGAGTGTTAGCATGTTTGTTATGCTGAATTATAAATGTGGTGGTTCTCACTGGTAGAGTCCTTTATTAAAATGCGTGGTACACAGGTATGTATGTGAACAATTCCGTTCCCAACGAAGCCAGTGGTGTGCAGGAACCTGTGATTAAACAGCAAGTATATCTCCCGCTTACATTAAATAGCACTCGACAAGAACTTTTCATGGTCAACAACCTGACCCAAACAACAGCTTTTTTCCACGGCATTGAAGTGGCAGGTTCGAGGGAATTTCGCTGGACATTATGCCCAGAGATCTTTAAATGCCAGACTTCAACTTGTTTTTCTAGTGAGCGGGAGGGTTTGTGGACCTGAATAAAGAAGTTCAGGCCCTGTTGTCATATCTTGCACATTGCAACTTTAAACACAGGGGGGTTGTCATTGCCACAGTGTGGTCACTTTTTTGTTGGATCTGTTGCATTGTATTAACTGTTTGTCTTATCCCTCCTCTCTCTTCCTGTCTTCCAGAGTCTGCAGCTCTCCTCTCAGGGACAGTCTTCAGCAGCCCTTCTCTGGTCACAGGCCTGCCTAGCATCTGATCCATACCATTCCTCTCTCCATCCACCCATCATTCCCCCTGTCATGAAAGGCCTGTCCAGTAGTCGGAGTCACCATCACGTGGTCTCCTATGAACCATCATATGATCTACTGGGTCACCACGTTGACCGCAAGCCATATTTGATCAGTCAGAATGACATGCCGGTGCCCATTCCCATGCCGCATCCAGCTGAGCTGTCCTACTACAACGCTCAGCGTACCCCATACCCCTCTGACAGCAACAGCATCGTCCCTTATGGAACCTTTCCAAGGAGGTGCCACTCCACCTCCTCATCTCACCATCCTGAGGTAAAGGATGAGTGTATGGCCATGGTACCGTATGTGGGAGGAGGAGGGGGAGGAGGAGGAGGTGGAGGAGGCTATGGAGGTAAAACGCCCACCCGGGTACCAGCAAACTTTGCGGACCCGTTTGAGCGTCAGCCGTCATTTTCCAGAGATGGCTACCATACACTGCAGTACAAACGGGGAGTGCTAGCCCACAGTGGGGGGATGGGGGCCAACAACAACAACAATGACAGCCCAGGGAGAATTCGCCACCTGGTCCACTCAGTCCAGAAACTCTTCACCAAGTCACATTCATTGGAGGGGCCACACCACACACAGTCCTCCAAGGGGGCCAATAATGGGAGCGTTAATGGTGGTGGTGGTGGTGGAGGAGGTGGTGGTGGTGGTTCAAGGGCCAGCCCAGAAGGTGAAACTCCACCAGTGGGAGTGCGCCACCGGAAGCGCAGCAAGAGCCGTGAGCGCTGTCGATCAGCAGAGCCCAAGCATCGAAGCCACCACCACCACCACCACCAGCTCCACGGCTCAGCATCTGCTCCAGGCTCTGGATATTGGAGCTCAGATGACAACCTGGAACGGGAGCTGTGTCTCTACCACCCTCACCACCACCAACCTCCACCTTCACCCTCACCCTCCATTTCCCCCTCGCCCATAGCCATGACAATGGGCCGGTATCCCGGCAACAACCATGACAAGTTCCCCCAAACGCCCCTCCCCAATCTCTCCTCCTCACAGTCCCAGCAGTACTTCATGATGGACCCCTACGGCACACTCAACGAGCACACACACACCCACGCACACCATGGCCACACACACCACCATTCTGCACTCAAAGTCTCCCGGAGCAACAACGATGTCAAGTATGCAGCGTCGTCGGCATGTGTGCCAGTTAGTGGTAGCAGCAATAACAGCGGTGGCGGTATCGTTGGAGGAAGTGGCCCCTTGCTGCCACTGGGTCTTGTGGACGGGCCCCTTGTGAAGAAAGGGGCATGGTCATCAAGCCTAACGGTGAGCAGGGCCCGTGAGGTCTACACCAACAACAGCAGCCACAACCAGCTACGAGCCAGCGCAGGATCCGGTAACCTAAACCTAGATAGAGCTCTAGTCAAATCTAAGGGCAGTCAGCAGCAGGAGCGCTCTTGCCATTTCTTACAGGTAACTAATTCCTCCCCAGCTCCCATCCAAAACCAGTCGATTCACTCTTCTCCCCTGTATTGCCTCCCTTCTCTCCACGACTTACTTTCCTCACCAATGTTTCCTTTAAGTCAGCCTTGTCCAGTCTTGTGAGAATTCAGGTTTTCAGTCCTGCCAAACACTACCTTCTCTGACTATACTGAAAAACAGCTTCAGCTGAGAAGGGTAAGCCAATCAGCTAAATCCATTCCTGGAATGGGGAGGTGGCCATACTGTTTTAGAAAATTCCTCCACAACTTCAGGGATGTGTACTTCTGCCATCCTGGCTAATTCAGTTATCACTTTTTGAGTCACAGGTTATGAACAAGCTTCTTTTACAGTTTTCAGTGATCTGTAATATAGAGTGAGAATCAATGCAATCTATTGCTGCAATCATTGTAAATATACCCATGGTTACAACTTAAATCAATCAAAATCAAATTAAAATTACTTTATTTATCCCCGAGGGGAAATTCAGACAAACAACTTGCTAGTGTTACAGATAATACATGTGACCTCACCACTAAATTAATAATTAGGTGAATTGAGTATTCACAGTGATCATGGGTTGGAAATACATATATTGGAATATTTAAACAAACCCTTTCTCTCAGATGCAGTAAATGGTAATTTATTTGCAATATATACACATACAATCAGCACAAAGAAAGATCAAATGTAATCGTTGAATAGAAGATACTGAAAAACATAATCTTGTTTATTGAAAAAAAAAAAAAAAGCATTTTACCACTGAACTAGAGAGGTTAGATTTATTTGAAAACACAGCCTCAGACTTTATTTCATTAGCTGAAGCTCTGTTTCACCTGACCAATCTTCTACAGGAACACATGTAGTGTCCCCTCCAATCAGTGAGCACAGTGAGCAAAGATTTTTTGCTCCTTGTGGTGAAGTTCTGGGAATTTTCTTGGCATCTGGAGTACTGCAAAAAAATTGGGCATTTGGACACTCCAAGGAAAGTCTGTACTACCTTATCTAAAAAAAAAAAAAAAAATTAGTAACAGCCATGGTAAGAGCCAAATACACAGGGCACTAACATGGTGTAATAAAGCACAAAGCAGAAGATAAACATCAACAAGAAAGACAAAAATAAATAAATAAAGAAAGAAAGACATACAGACAGACAGACAGACAGACAGAAAAAAGAAAGAAAGAAAGAAAGAAAGACAGACAGACAGACAGACAGACAGAAAAAATAAGAAAGACAGACAGACAGACAGACAGACAGAAAAAAGAAAGAAAGAAAGACAGACAGACAGACAGGCAGACAAACAGAAAAAAGAAAGAAAGAAAGAAAGAAAGAAAGAAAGACAGACAGACAGACAGAAAAAAGAAAGAAAGAAAGAAAGACAGACAGACAGACAGACAGAAAAAAGAAAGAAAGAAAGACAGACAGACAGACAGACAGACAGACAGACAGAAACAAAGAAAAATGGTTTGTATGTGTGTTTATATAATGCCTAGAGACCAAGGGTACAATGTGGAATACAATATCAGCAAATGAATGAATGCAGCTTTACATGACGAGCCTTCCAAGAGATCAGTGGATGTGTATCCCAGTTTGTTGGGCCACTCTGAGTCAAGGTGTTGGTCTCTTCGAACAGATTCCCTGTGATGCTTAGTGTTTGGCTTGAATGACAACTTTTAGATTGAAACCACGACTGGATATCACTGGCTAAGGCTGTGGACACACTAGAACTTGTTAAATGAGTGCTGAAGGCGTGATTTAATCTTAACCATGTTCATCAACTTACAGACAGCTTAAAGCCATTCTGATAAAATACAAATTGAAATTGATATATTTGTACCATCTGCAGAATCCATATAGTGTCTATGGATCAGGATCACAAGTCACCAAATGATTGTTTGGATTTCATAAATGTTTCATTAAATGTATTTGAATAATTTAAGTGAAATGATCTAGTATGTTATAATAATTAGCATTCAGGCTGCAACTAACTATTATTTTCACGATTAATCAATCTGTTGATTGTTTTTCCAATGATAACACCACTCTGTCAATTGGTTAAAATGTAAGAACGCATTGAAAAATTGCTCTTCACAATTTCTAGAGGCTCAAGGTATTATCACCAAATTGTTTGTTTTGTCTCACCAACAGTCCAAAACACAAAGCTTTAAATTGTAAAATCACAGCAGATAAGAAAAGCAACAAACTAACATCTCTGCACATTGAAACGTGTGAAATGTGTGGCATTTTTCCTTCAAAAATAATTTGATGATTAATCAACTATCCAAATACTTTCAGAATATGTTATTTATTTAATCAAATCATTTTAGCTCAATAAGCCAATTGTTGGCTGAAACCCAAACTGTTCGGAACCTCAAGTTTACCAATGAAAAGCACTGAAAAGTACCATCCTATCACCCGTTTGTTGCTCTCTGACTAACTCATCAGAATGCTGTTGCAGGTAATTAAGTTATTAAAGGGGAACTTTTCTATTTACCAATGCTTTTAGTCTGAGTTACAAATGGTTGCAACCAGGGCAGGAATTTCACGAAGGACGAACTAAATACTATCAACCTGTCCGGACCGGTCACTGGTCCAAATACACTGTTGCATATGCCGTTCGGTAGCCGCGAGCGCACATTAACAACTTAGTTCAAGTTGTTTTATTCACACTCAACTGTGACTTACTTGAATAACTTCCTGTCGCTAAACGCATGCAGCTTTCAAAATAAGAGCGCAGTGTGTTAACAGAATCGACCACAGAATTTACAAGAAGACTGTCAAAATAAGATGCCTTAAATAAAATATACAAGAACCTTTATTATCCTTTAAAATAATTCTTAAAATATGCAATCATTAAGATCAGTGTATACGTTGGAATAGTGGCATTAGAATCTGCGGGAGGCCACCAAATTTGGGCTTTAATGGAAAAAAAAAATCTCCAGGGTTTTTCTCCCACATAAATGTTATGTGAGGTGTTTGCTCTCATTTAGATCTCAAAGAGCACCAGCTTGATGCATTTTACTTTACAAGGAGATGTTTCTTTACCTGATTAACAGTTTCGACTGAGACTCCAATCTTCGTCAGAAGCGTCATTACTAGTCCTTAAATTACATTCATTATGGACGTGAACTTAAAATCATTGTTTTATTTCATGGCCTTGGTGCCTTCAACATATTGACAACACAAAAGGCCAAGTGGCCTCGCCCCTAAAATGACGAAATTCCAGGCCTGATTGCAACTATTTTTTTTATTGGTCCATTATTGACCTAGACCACTGTAACCAGCAGCAACGAATCAAGAAGCAATTTCTTAGAGTCAATGTAATGTTACCTTCACTGAAAGTGCTCAGATTGTCATTACAAGTGTCTTATAGCATTCAGCCATGAAAATGAAAATTATTTAGATAACACTAAACTACACTTTCTGTACCCCAATACAACAAGCTTCCCCCAGCACTCCTCTCTCCAGCTCTGTTACTCACCTTCACAGCGGTCTCTTCTGCAACAAGTCACCTCTAGTGAGTTTTCAGAACTTTCTATGATGTTGTGAGACATTTAAAATAACCAGCTGAGCTTCTCAGTGGATGTACATTGACAGGGCACAGAGTGAATTTGGCGGAAGAAAGAATTAGACCTGCCATCTAAGTGAAAGCAGACCATTACTGACCTCTTTCTTAGTCAGGGCGGATCTCCTCATTTTTGCAAGGCAAAATTTACTCAGGACTGTTTAAAACAATAGAATAAAAACCTTATAAATAGAGCACCAAATCAAACCAGACTGAACTTTTGGACAATTTTTCATACTTACACCATTTGTAACTGTGTGAGTGGTAGTATAAACTAATTTTATATTGTGACCAAGGTATACTAGATAGCATTATGGAGTTCAATTAAAAATAATGTACAAATACAGTCACCAGATAGGTACATCTGGTAAATAACTACCTGACATTGCAATGAATTCCATCACATTTAAACGAAACATGTGCAAATATTCTAACAATGCTGAGTGATTTGGAACGTTACCTACATTGTTTTTTTTATAATCAGATATATCAAACCTCAAAAGAAACAGTATAACAAAAATCTTAAGTGACTGACTAATCTCCAACATTACATTATGGCTGCACAGATTTGGGTCCAGGTACTTCTGGACATTATAACCAAACTAAAAACAACCTGCAGTGGTGTTAAACAGTGCAACAATGCAATAAGCTAAATCTACAGGCTTCCAGAATGGACTTGTAACTATCTCTAATTTATAAACAACACTTGACTAATGTTTATAGATGAAGGTTAAATTTATATTTAGTGTCTGATCCTATGAAAATGTTGTCGTGCGTCCACAGTTTTAAAGGGAACATTGCTCCCTACCACCAGTCTATTATTCTGATCTCCCAAGACCCCACTGCCACCTCCTCCCTCTCCACCACTCCTCTCCTCCTGCTTCTCCTCCACTCACCCAACTCACCCCCACACTCCTTATCCACCCAACCCCTGCCAACCACCAACCCACTTCCACCTCCTTTACTTCCTCTTGGTTTGGAGAGCCTCCCTCTTCCTTCTCCTCTTCCTCCTCTTTCCTCCTTTTGAGTTGAAGAGAGAAGTAAGTGCAGAGCCAGTAGCAGCCTTACTCTCTGAATGCTAGGTAACGACATAAACTCATGAAGAATGACATCCTTTCCTGTGTTTACACTTCATTTTTAATTTAGTAGTGCTTCCCTTCCTGCCACATGTTATCTTGCCTTCCTCACTGTTGTTGTCTCGATGGATTGCTGTTGTGTTGTGCTGTGCTGTTCTATTCTGTGAAGTGATTTATTGACCTAAGTGTTGGGGAGGTGTTTAACTATATATAAGAGTTTGAATAAGTTTGGCAATTACCCAGTGATAGTACAAATACATTTTAGTTTTAGTTTTAGCATATTTTGGAAATCTTATTAGCCTGTCCTTTATTTGAGGAGCCCAAATTGTGTTTTTTAGTTTGAGTAAACTCCCAGACTGAGTAAACAGTGATTATATCGCTTCTGACAAAACACGCCAAGATCTGCAACAGAAGAAAAAGAAAAAGACTGCAGTTAGTAGTAGTAGTCAAGGTTATTATAGTAGATTTAAAATAAATAAATAACTGAAACTGTATTGTGTGGTTACAAAACTAACTACACTGCAAAAAAGTCAACTTGTATTTTTTGGCCTAAAACAGTGATTTAAGTTGTTAAAACTTGGAAATATAAATGATTGACATTTAGGGCAATAATGTAAGTTAGCACAACAAAGGAAGCCAGTTGTATGCTCAAAAACAAGTTTGTGAGTTGTTGTTGCTTATATTTTTAAGTTCACAACAAGGGACAATAGTTCTGCTAACTCTTATTTCTTTGTTGTGAAATGCAGGAAAGCGGTGAAATTCGGTCATTAGCGAAAGCTAGCGGCTAACTGATGCTAGCGGCTAACTGATGCTAGCGGCTAACTGATGCTAGCGGCGCTGCTTGTTACAGCTACAAGAGTAGGCATTAGCGTATTAATGCTAACTCAAAATTGTGGTCGCAACATTAGCTGACATTTCATAGCGGCGTTAAAATCGTGCCAATTCAGCACATTGCAGAAGTTAGCAGAAGTAAGGATTACAAGTTATTACAATGTTAAATTATACGTTAGTACAACTTACAGTTGAGTTGACAAAAATCTGAATTCAGAGTTGAGCAAACTCAAAAACAAAACTTAAAATATTTAGTTTAATTGTCCAACTTAAAATGTTATCGAAGTTTGTTGCAAGTTTGAAATTTTGTTTGAGGTTTGAAATTTTGAGTTCACCCAACTTTTCTTTTTTTGCAGTGTAAGACTAACTAAAATTATAGTTGTGGTTGTGGTTGATATGAAATTTATATCCTCTATCTGGTTTTATGACTTAAATTAAACTCATTGGGGCTGAGATGGATCAGACAAGGAAATAAAGGAAACATTTATTGTGAATTTTTTTTTAATCTGCCACCCAACAAATACCCCATTACAAAAAAAAAAAAAACTAATAATAAAACTAATAAAAACTAAGCATTTTCCAAAAAATTTAAACTAATTAAAACTAGCAAACTCGCTCTAAAAACTAATTAAAACTAACTGAATTTGAAGACAAGAAATCACAATGAAATTAAAACTAAAACTAATGAAAAATCCATAACTATTATAAACTTGGTAGTAGTAAGATTGCTACCAAAAATTAGCTTGTCAATTAGCTTGGTAGTGTTTTGGTGAGTAACACTTTATTTAAACATCACATTTGTTTGGTTACACAAACAGGTTTTTTTTGCCAAATAATCATTCGAGCCATATTCTAGCTTTTGTAATATCTTGCCAATTATTTAAAGATTCAAAATGTAAAACACCCACCTTGAAATTCAATGTTTGCCCCACCAAAAAGTACATCTGCATTTCTAATGCATGGGAGTAAAGATATGGCTTGTAAAACAAAATGTATCCTTGGATTAATGGGCATAGTAGAGATATACTGTACATTATTTCCGTGTAAGAATCACATCATAGATTTCCTAGTCAAGAAGGACAAAGTGCTCACATCACAATTGGGGCCGGGACTCGATTAAAAAAATGAATCTATTAATTAGAGGCTTTGTAATTAATTAATCGAAATGAATTGCATTTTAATCGCATATAAATATTTGACCTGAGAACAGTGAGAAGTAATTTTTTTCACATGGATTTTTAGTATACCATTGAATAATGACTGAATACATAAGCTTAATTAACAAAAATATTGTTTCTTTTTGTTCAAGTCCAACAGACCAGTGCAATTTTTGCCATTAAGTGTAGCAATAGCATATTTAGAAATATAGTACATTTCATAAATTCAGGTAGCCTATAGGTAGGTAGACCTTCTGTAAACTAGAATACTTTGGTTTTTAAGTAAAACACAATCCACGCTAACGCTACCACACTAGCCGCTAGCTGCTATATGTTTTACATTGAGGTGATACTTGAGGCTGGATGTGCTGCGGTGATATGTGAATTCCTTGTTGCATAGCAACACAACCATGCTCTTATCGACGCTTCCATCCGTTGGTTTATTTGTAACAAAATGTCCCATCATCTAATTTTTGTGTAATTAATTAATCTTAATTAACGCGTTAAAGTACCGGCCCTAATCACAATGAAATATGCTTACACATTTGGAGTATACAATTTGGTATCAGGGCTACACGGTGGTGTAGTGGTTAACACTCTCGCTAGTTCGCCTCCCGTCTACTGCTGTTTGCATGTTCTCCCGGTGTCAGCGTGGGTTCTCGCCAGGTACTCAGCTTCCTCCCACAGTCTAAAGACATGCACTTAGGTTTAATTGGTGACTATAAATTGCCTGTAGGTGTGAATGAGAGCGTGATTGTCTATTTATGTGATAGTCTGGCTACCTGTCCAGGGTGTACCCGCCTCTCGCCCAATATCAGCTGGGATCGGCTCCAGCCCCAGCGACCCGAGTGCGGATAAGCGGATAAGGAGAATGAATAAATGAATTAATTTGGTATCATACACAAGGGCTAGGGTGATAGCAAACCTGACATGGAGGAAAGATGCCTTTATGCATGTAACAGCCCATTAAATAGCCATTATCAGTCGTTATCAACCTCATACATACGGTGCTTTCTCCACTTACTGTATGTGCAGAAGCTACTACACTGTAACAGATTGCTGTGTATTTACGGTATATTTACAATCCTACTGTATTGAAAAATAATTGTAAAATACTGTCAAATATTCATCCCTCACATGTTAATTAACAGTTAAATCGGTCAATTAACCATAGATAACTGTAATTTAACAGCATTAAACTTTATTATAATGTTTGATAAATTACGATAAATGCCCTGTAAAATAACCCCAACACCCACCGTTACCCTACGGTCATATACTGTAATACAAAATACGATAATATACTGTTAAAATAAATTATAGTACTATGGACTGTAAAATAACAGTTAAATACTGGCGTCCCTGCTGCCACTATTTAACTGTTATTTTACAGTGAAATTTGTTACATTGCACCATTAAAAAACAGTCATTTATGTAATAACATTTAAATTGTGTCTTCAAAGATTCATTAAATACAATTTACTGTTAAACTGAAATGACGACCATCACCAGCAGCAGATCATGTTAGCTCTACTTACTGTAGTACAAACAAAATCTGTTTTGGCCAACCTTTGTAAAACAAATCTGGGAAATACTGAGAAGTCCTGTGGTTCAACCCAATCCAATATGTTGTAAGTTGTGGCTATAAAAGTTAAATGACCTCCCCAGCACCAGCTGCTGTTGTTTGTTCGTTTGGTGTGTGTGTGTGTGTGTGTGTGTGTGTGTGTGTGTGTGTGTGTGTATGTTGTTAGGAGTTCTTGTGCGGGTATATGGTTGCATTGTACAGTACATATTTACATATGGCATACATCACCATTAATAGCAACACAAGAGTGAACAGTATAATTATCATGTACATCAGGAATTCTGAAATACTGCTTTTATTTACCACAGTTGTTGAGAGAGCCAGGCCTTTATTTGAAGCAGGTTCTATCAGGAACATGTTTTTAATCCTAGTTTCCTTTAATGTCTTCCTGATCTGTTTCCATGTGTTTTTGATCTTATTTGCGGTCTTCTAACAGCTGCAACAACAGAAAACAGCACTTCATTCTGTTGAAAATTATCTCTTACGACGCAGGTTTAGTAGTTTTTTCAGTGTATGTCATCGACCCAAGCCCAGTTTGTGCCTCTCATTTATTAATCCATTCTGTGAAATATGGTAAACTGGCAATTTAAATACATATTCTAAAGACTTCATGGGATTTTCTAACATTGATAATAATAATAATAATAATAATAATAATAATAATAATAATAATAATAATAATAGTAATAATACATTTAAATGTTAAAGCACTTCTCATAAAGAAATCTCAAAGTGCTACAGAAACCAGAAACAAAATAAACAAAAGTCCAAGAGAAAAATCAGACACATTATTGCTGGTTAATTATTTTTTAGAGTAACCTATGGTTACCATTGTGACCCAAATAATAATGAAAACTAAACATTAACAGAGAAATGACAAATAAAAGTAGAATTGTACAATAATATTAATAAGTATAAAGTACTAAAACAAAAAAATGTGAAGTACATTGAAATAATAATGATTCAGGAGAAAGCAACCCCAGAACATCATGTTTTTAAGACAGACTTGAAAGAAAATACAGAGCTGAGCTGCTGCATCTCCTCCAGCTGCTTGTTGAGTATATGCTAATATGTGAGAGGTAAAAACTGGGGATGTCTTGACCCCAGCTGATAGGATGGATCATCTGCTGTGTGTCTCAGCATCCGGTAGACCTGAGTGGGCAAGAGACAAAAAGATACTGGCTCAGACTCTCTCTCTCCCTCTCTCTCTCTCTCTCTATCTCTCTCTCTCTGTCCGTCTCTTTGCCTGCTGTCAGTCTCAACAAGCAGCAGTCTGACTCATTTATTAACTGTAATACAGACATTTATTCAAAAAAACTATTTGTATGGTTTCCCTCACAGCCAAAAACCAAAGGTGTGAAAGGACAGCTACAACCCATACAGTCTTTGTGTGGTTAGGCCGAGCATGGTGTATTTAATGGAGTTTGCAGTTTAGCGTCTTATGTATTTGTGTAAAAATAATTTGGATTGGAAGGGCATGTTGGTGGAATTACATAACTGGATGCTTCCATTCATATGATGGGTATTGAATGAAGTAGAAGCAAATAAAGTACTCCATTGGTATTTACTCTATTTTTAAAGCAGTGATACAGTTTATTTTGTGGAAAATATAATTTAGAATCCATTCATGAATAAAAAAACAACAACAAACAAGAATGTTTTTTTAGCTAATTGGGCAAAATCAGCTAAAAGAATTGTTTAACCAGTTCTGAAACAGTTTGAACTTAATACTGATTACTGCCTAAGCAGGAATAGGAGAGCAGACATTGGCAAGAAGATCTGCTATTTCTACCTCATATATATGTATGTATGTTCTTAACGCCGGGAGTGGGTCCAATTTCTCGCAACGTCAGATGAAACGATTTATAGCAGGCAGGAAGAGCACATGTTCACATTTTCCTACGCAAGGTTTCACAGCAAGTAGTCTGTTAGCCAGTTAAAAGAAGGCAGGAGGAGAATTTTAGAACTTTTTTTAATCTATGGAATACATTCCATGATGTGGTTTTACATCTATGTATTAATATATGTTGGTGACTAAAAGAGAGTTTACTTTTTTTCACCATTGTCAGATCATAGTTTTTAATCTTCCATAGCCACAAATAGGTACATTGCCTCAACCCCTCACCTACAAATGTATTTTAGAATAAGTGGTGTCTTTCTCCCTCTTGCTTCCATAGACACAAATGTTGAATTAATGAAAATAATAAAAGTGTATGCACATTTAGTACACTAGGATATGTTGGAAGTCCATTCTTCATGCTCAGTTGTCACATAGTTGTTACATCAGTTTTACGTTTGAGTAAAAAACCCTTATAGTCAATAAACCAGCTATACATCCTCTGAATGATCTAGGTCTCTAGTTTCATAAAATGTTCTCATTGTAAAGAAAATGCTACTTTGGGGATTAACATAATCACACATGAATAAAATTGGGCTCATTGAATCCACAAGAGTCTCAGTTGTGAGGTTCTGGTTTTGTTTTGACCCCAAAGCAGAGACTGACACAGCTTAGTATTTACAAAAAGAGTTTATTGAACAACAAAAACACAAAGGAGCAGGCAGTGGAGGCAGGGAGCTGGCTTGCTCGAAGAATATTAAAGGGGAAGGGGAAGGAGAGAGAGAACCCATATCAGAGACCAGGATGCATGAAAACATCCCTGATTCAGCTTAGCAGTGAAGCTAGCAGGCAGCACCGTCCACTGTGCAGACCCCCACACCGACTCTGCATCACATCTGCCTGTGCTTTCTCTCTGCCCACTGTGTACTCCGTACACTCTAGTGAGTGAGTAATCTCTGCCGGGATGGAGCCAGACTGTTGGCGACCCATCCATTCTCTTGAATATCAGTTCAGGTGTAGGTCTTAACTGAGGTTTCAGGTTTCTTTTGTGTCTAACTTGACTGTTACATAACTGTCAACAGTGTCATCACTGCATTTAGTTAACCATGCAAGTCTTGCACACAGTGAAATGCTGCCCCCTGTGTTTTATTTCTGTACCTTTAAATCTGAAGCAGAGAGTACAGCTGCTTTATCGGTCAACAGAACAAATTAAAGCTTTGCCCTTGGGTTTATACAGTATGTATAATCTGAAATGATCTTCAGCATCTCTCCAGCACAGCTGCTGGCTGCACTGTTACAGTACCTGTTACTTATAACACTGCTGCCTTAAGCCATCAAAGCAGCCAAGTGTTGCCAAGGAAACAATCTACAGCCTGTAATAAAAATACACAGTAGACGCTGTGGACATGCTGTATACACACTGTCACTGTGAATGGGAAGACAGATAGGGAATTGCTTTTCTTGTTAAACCTAAAAATGCACCCAATCTCCAACAAACAGCATCTGCACTAATGACAGTGTAAATGATAGAAAAAGCTGTGTTCCACTGTTCCTCAGCCAAGAGAATGCGTATTGAGCTGCAGTGGAAGTGAGGCCTGTGCGTGGGTGAGAGGCACTGCTGATGCTACTGCAGCTGGTCCTTTCCCCGCATTCTCTTTTTATAGCCAAACTGCTCATTTGTGTCTCTTTGACGTCACACACATACACACATACAGAGGGAGAGAGAGAGACATTGTGCCGAGCAGATCAGTTCAGCCTCTTTCCCTGTGATTCATATATAATTAGTCAGAATAGCAGAGCAATTTCTCTGCTGTCTGTGTCTATTATTGTCCGTCAAATTATCACACTGGCCTCTAGTTTGAAGTCGGTAAAGGTGTTCCATCTGGCACAAACACACTAAAAAGGTGTGGCTAATTAAAAATAATGAGCTGTTGTCGGTCGTATATATAGACTATGAGCTATATGTACAGACATAATGTAGCTTCATCCAAGCTAGCTTGCTATTAGCATCAGCATGTTGAGACCTAGCAGTCTTCAATCAAAGAGATCACATGCTCCAGGTCCATGTATTGGCTTCCATAAGTTCTGAGGAGAAAACACAAAGGGCTTGGCTTTCTCAAACTGCCTATTTAACCTATTTTATTTTCTTGAGCAACTTAACACTCCATGTCCAACAATATGGAAATATTCAAAAACCTAAAAACGCACAGGTACTCACCCCTGACTACAGCCACATTTTTCAGACATCCATCTCAGTTTTAAACAACACATCTGTATTTCCCTTGTGCAACCCTTTGTGCTTTTCATAGACCAGCATTCAACACCATGGAGCCGCTCAGGGCTGTGTTTTCAGGTCTCATGAGTTTTCTGTTCCACATGACTGCGACTATTTTAAATTTCCATTTCACTTTTGCTTGTGTGATTTTCTTTTTTACGCATATTTAATGAGCATTGTTTGGGGGAGCCCTTGATCCAAGATTTTCATTGACAATTGACAAATTATGTCTTCTTTGTAATTGTCTATATGACAATAAAAAAATAACTCAAGCTTGAACAACATATGTGACATTGCCTTGAACTGTGAGGGAATAAAAGACATCATGGATCAGATCAGATTTTTCAGTGCAAACAATGGCTGTTACAATATACACTTATAGACTGGGACCTGACTAAGTAGTATAATGGACTACATATCAATAATTTATTCAGGAAAGAGATATTCACTAAGGCGGCATTTGTTATAGACATTTGTCTCACCATAATTTATTAGTATTCCAGATGACTTCTTTTGCTGATTTTCATATCATATTCAGAGGAAATTATTATGGTGATTTTTATAGCACTGTACAGTATAGTGACTTTATCATTGGTGTCCAGGTTAAAGTTTGAAAAACAGTTATTATAAGAAAGGCGTTATTAGCCAATTGAACCAATTCACCGCCCTCAACAACAACAACAACAACAAAAACAACAGACGGCCTCTGCTCTTTCTCTGTACTAATTCATTTGAATTGCTGCATTCATATTTTAGCATTTCTCTGTGTATACCTGTAAACAGGGAGAAATGTGAGAAATACAATGTTTAAGGACTGACACAGTCTACACACAGTATTGTTACATCACAGTTGTGTAGTAGCTGTTGTGAGATTTAGTTTTTTTTCTTCATTTTTTGGGCATTTTGATTGGACAGTGGATACAGGACAGACAAGAGGGCCGCAGGTCAGAACCGGTGGCCGCTGCAGAAAAGATTCGGCCTTTGTGCATGGGGCACAGGCCCTTAATGTTTATGGTATTGCTGACCAGACAGATATTTCAGAATGGATTGATCAAACCAAAGCTGTCTGATTGGACAGACACCATTCGAGGGAAATTCGTTTTTTCACAATATTTAAATAACTGTGTGATTTGAGTAATGGTTTTTGACTCTGTAAACGTTACTGTTATAGATACAGTAGGTTAGTCAAAAAAACAAGTATTTCTCAGTTAAAAAACATAGCATACCCTCAGGTCAAATACATGCAGACACATATAAACACATTCAACTGACACATGAATGCTCATCAAGGTTATAATAGTTTTGGACTTTTCATTAGTTTTTATTTTAATTTTGTTGCGATTTTTTGTTTTCAAATTCAGTTTGTTTTAATTAGTTTTTATTTTTTGGAAAATGCTAGGTTTCAGTTTAGTTTTTATTAGTTTTAGTGTTAGTTTTAATTTTTTTGTAATGGGGTATTTGTTGGGTGCCAGATCCAAAAAAGTCACAATAAATGTTTCCTTTATTTCCTTTGTCTGATCCATCTCAGCCCCAATAAGTTTATTAAGTCATAAAACCAGATAGATGAAATAGATTTAATATCAACCAAAAAGGTTTATGTATGAAAAAAGTTGACAAATACGAAAACTAAGGACAATTTTACTATAATTTTAGTTCGTTTTAGTTAGTTTTGTAACCAGACAATACAGTTTCAGTTAGACATCGTTTTTTTAAAAACTCATTTTTATTTTTATTACAGTTAATGAAAGTGTTTTTTCAATTCTAGTTTTCGTTATTTCTTTAGTTTTCGTTAACTATAATAACCTTGATGCTCATACATACATTAGAAACCCTCCTGTGCTTATTTATGGATGCAGTTCTGTGTTGGAGAACTGAGCTGGCTCCAGGAAAGCAGATGTAAGAATTAGCCAGAGAGAAATTTCAGACTGACTGACGCACATAAACATACTGTTTGATGCTAATTAGCCAACAGACTGTACGGGAGCTGTGTATGGATGCATGTGTGAGAAAGAGTGATGGAGTCAGTGAAATGCCAGCCATCAGTTTAGTCCAGTCTGTGTTTTTGGATGTCAGATCTTGCTTTGTATTGTGTTTATGTTGTATGGCATGTTGGTTTTATAGGTTCCATGTATCATCAGGACAGTTTAGTTACCCAGTTTGGTGGCTGGAACTCAGACAGCAGTGGAGTGGATCTTCCTGATAGTGGTTCTCTGTCCTCTCTGCCGGGTTATCAGGTACCTCAGGATGAGTGGAGTGGCTTCTCTCCTCTGGGGAAGGAGGACGACATTCCCTGTCGGAGGATGAGGAGCGGCAGCTATGTCAAAGCCATGGCTGAGGACGACAGTGGAGACTCTGACGGGAGTCCCAAACCGTCCCCCAAGGTCCAGGCACGCCGGGCCAGCTACCTGAAAGCCACACAGCCATCACTGACTGAGATGACCACTCTACAGTAAGTTTTCATCAACTATGAACATGTGCATGAACTCTCCTATGGAACCTGGTCTCACAGGAATCTGTGAAATAGCCACGGATTCGCTTAACTCAAAATCCGTAGAATAGCCACAGAATAACTACAATTTCCATGAAACTGACACAGATTTCGCTACAATGCAAGTAAATGACAGTCATATCCCGTGGCTATTCCATGGATATTTTTTCCTATTGGTTTGTTCCAAGTCACGTGACTTTTAAGGTCCCGGCGGTCAGAACAAATAACATGCGGACAGTTCTCTAACTTTTAGTGAAAAAAAAACAATTCTTTCTGCATAAAAATGGATTTTGATCACATTTCTAGCGAGAAATATATGTTTTATTTTCTAAATATTCACTCAGTGAATGTACATAATCACTTTGTATGTTAGAATAGCCACGGGATATGACTGTCATTAACTTGCATTGTAGTGAAATCCGTGGCTATTTCACGGATTCCTGTGAGACCATGTTGCCCCCATGATTGAAAAAAATCATGAAAATGATATTCTGTTATTTTCTGTTGTGTTTTTTTCCACTATACATGTGTTAATGACACACATGGATAGACTTTTTACTTTGCTGTTTTACTAAAATGTGTTTTTAACCCTTTATCGGGCGAAGAACTGTATTTAGTAACTTCAGCGGATATCCAAAATAAAATATAATTTTAGAGAAAAAAGTTGCAAATTTACTAGATTAAAGTGGCAAATCTACAAGAAAAAAAGTCACGGATTTACGAGAAAAAAGTGGGGAAAAAGCAATTTTAAATCTCATAAATCTGCACAGTTTTTTCTCACATTCCTCAAAATATTATCCCCCTCCCCCGGGTCCGTATGTCTTTTTTTTTTTTTTTACACATTCTGGCTGTATGTAATATCCTCCAATATTCTCTAGGGTGGAAATTTGGAATTTGCAAGTATTTCAATGAGTGTCCTATTAAGGGTTAAATTTAAGTTGGCTACATTTTAAAAGGACAAAGCTCTAAGAATTTATTTCCCTGGCATTTGTATTTACTTTTATAGCAAATCCAAGATCAATTCGTTTCTGATATATTATGATGTCAGCTCTAAGCAGCAGACCAGAAACATGATATTGTCACTAATAGTAAATGCATTAGTTTTGACCAATAAGGATAATATCAGATAGCCTTATCAAAGAAACTCTCCACTGTAACATGCAAACATTGTGTAATTCTGTTTAATTTGATAATCATCACAGATATTATTTCATTGTTATAGTGAAAAAAAACCCAGTGCATTTGGCATATTTATCATTGAAGCCATGTTACAATCATATGAAGCCTGCAGGAGAATGCAGTTTGCCTTAACATTAGTCTGATTATCTAATTAAGAAACAGATGGGGCTTGTTGTGTTGGCTGCACTTGAACTCAATTACACTAACTAACTATAACATATAGTTAGATAATACAACAGTTTTTTATTTATTTATCTTTATTCATTATATCTGCAATACACTATGAATTTAAATATTTTAATACAGTTTCGTTTGCATTTTATTTTTCTTACAGTGGTTTTTATTCCCTGAGAAAATGAACTTTCTCTCAGGGACTGAAATGACTGCGGTAGCTTTATTAACCATTACATTAATGATGGTGATTTATTGTCTCTGGGATGGAAATTCAGTTTAGAAAGACATTCTGTGTTCTCTACATAGAAGAGCTCTTCAGATTTACACTGCAAAAAAGGTGTGTCTAAAACAAGATAAAAAGACAAGATTTCGTCAATTAAGATGATTAAATCTAGAAATAAGCATGTTGTACGCTTAAAATAAGAAATTCACTCTTAAAACAAGATAAATTAAAGCTGCAAGCAGCGATGAACTGGCCCGAGCAGAGTGACCTGACAATTATTTGTAAGATAAAAAAATTTTGATTACATTTTTGTTAGATAATTTATCTTGTTTTAAGAGTTATTTCTTATTTTAAGCGTTCAACATGCTTATTATTTCTAGATTTAACAATCTTAATTGACGAAATCTTGTGAAATTATCTGTCCATGTAGCAAGATCATTTCCCTCAGATTTAGTGTTTTATCTTGTTTTTAGACAACACTTTTTTGCAGTGTACATTTAATTTGATGGATTCATTATGTCCATATGCACACCTAGTGCATTGCCTTATTTAGCAACCTATCTATTTTTAAATTCTTAGTGGTTAGTTCGAATCTCCTTCTTTCATTTAGCAGAATTGATATTTTATACCAGTGTGTTCTCATTGACTGAAAATGTCACTTATTTGATATGCATTATAGGGTATTTTAACGGGTGAAAAGGCTTAACCCAACCCTAGTATTAAATCCAAATTTTTTAATTTAAATACTGATGAAGCATTATAAGCAACGTAAAATCTCGTTGCGCTAAAACAAAAGCTTGCAGGCTCAGTAAATGTGCCCCTGAGAGAGGGCTTATCTTCAGTCTGATTTACAGCAGGAAGCCAGAAATATCACTTTTGTCTAATTAAGCTTTCACAGCTCTCTAAATAGTGAGAGTAATTACAGTGAGCAGTCGAGGGACGACCACTCTTCTTTTTCTGTCCCTTTCTCTTACTGTGTCATGCACACACCCTACTCTCTAAATCAACATTTTTTTATGAACAACTTAGTAAACTATGTGTGTTGCTTTTTTAAAATATTGCCAAATGTGTCTGCTTCATTGGTTCCTTTCACTTTCAGCCCAGTCAATACTGTAACAGTGTAGTGTAAATGTACTACCTCAAATTGAGTGAGAAAATGAATCAAAGATCAAGGCAAAGTTCCTTTTAGTTTATTTTATTACCAGACTGTAAAAAAGATAAACAATAGCTACTCAATAATATTTAGGCAACAGATTGAACGCAATATTAATAATTACTAATTAAATCTAACTATGTTACAAGTTGAGTTAATAACAACTTAACAGGAAGTGCCTGTCAATTAAAAAACGGACTAATTCTATTGTGTTGGATTCATTCAAAATTCTCTTGATTTAGAATTACATACACATAAAGATTATATTTAATGTGATCAAAATAAGTAGATTCTATCTCAAACATTTTTATATAAAGTTACTTAAACAACTGCCTCAAAATTAAGGACGCATTTATATTAAATACATTTTATCAAATATATTAAGTGAAATGAAATGACTAGAGAATAATTTATTACAGTGTAGGTACAGCGGAGGAGAACTTTGTCAATTTTAAGGCTGCTGAAAAAAAGGTGTCCCCAAGTCCAATGAAGCCCTTTTCCTCTCTGGATTTTCTGTCTGTGTGTAAGATCATTTAAACAATTCTGTTTGTAACATCCCACATCCAAAGTATTGGCACATTTTATGGGAACGCGCACGCTGCTAAGTCTACTTTTTAACCTTAAAAGGATGCAACTTATACTGCTTATATTTCTTTTTTCAAACGCCTCTATGGTCTAAAAAATCCCAGATCCTACAGTACTTTATTTCTGGTTTACACCGGCTGTTACATGATCTGGAGGTCATACTGAGGCCTTTTAGAAAAGCGGCGACTTACATTAAAAGTAACAATAAAATATACCACTTGTGATATAAAATATACTACAACACCCCCAACAGTTTAAGCAGGAGAGGAATATTTTGATATTGATGTCATGCTCAAGTCTTGAGAGCTCACACAAACGGTTTGAATCCAAGGAGAAGACTTCAAGTGAGTGAAGAAAATCTGTGTAAGCATCAAGTTTTGAGTGCAAACAGACAATTTTGAGCTCAAGGACAGAAAATCTGAATGCAAGAGAAAAGGTTTGAGAGAGTAAATGTCTACTTTTATTCACTGCTCTAAGTGGATTGTGCACCAATTCTACTCAGCAAATGTACTTAAAAAAGGCAACTTTCTCAAACAAATAAGGATATTAAAGAATTCTTATTATAATTATCATTAATATTATTATTAAACATTGTACAATACTGTAAATCTATAACATTGTCAACCAATTCTAGTAATTAAAAAAGGAATAATTAAAAACAAATACCCCAAGCATTTTTTCTGCATTATATATAAATAAGATTTCATATTGGTGCATATGAGACAACAAACGCAACAATACCAATACACACAGATGTGTCTTTGTGGCTAATAATGACAACTTTCTATACATGCTAGGAAATATACAAGCGCAAGCATTAAAATACATATTTGTGGCCCTTCTAAATCTTGACAACAGTTATGTGACTATGATACATAATAAGTATAACTTTGATAGGTCCTTTCTCATGATCTAAATCAGCTATTCTCAAGCTTGGGGTCCTGACCCCAATTGGGGTCGCGAGATGATTTCTGGGGGTCACCAAATCATTTTGGAAGTCAGCTCTGTCTCCACTGTGTTTGGTCATTTTGTGTCTTTTTTTGGTCATTTTGCGTCTTTTTTGGTAATTGTGTGTCTTTTTTTTTGGTCATTTTGTGTCTTTTTTTGTCATTTTGTCTTTTCTAGTCATTTTGTGTCTTTTTGTGCTCATTTTCTGTCATTTTGTGGTCAATTTGAGTCCTTTGTTGCTCAATTTTATATATTTTTTTGGTCATTTTGTGTCATTTTGTGGTCAATTTGATTCTTTTTTGGGTAATTTTGTGTCTTTTCTGACAAATCCCAAAGTAGCAAGTTCTTACTTTCCAAGGAGTCTCTGGCTTGAAGCTGACTGTTACACACTCAGGAGGTCAGAATGGACCTTTAAACTTATAGCAAAGCACTTAGATTAAAAGTAACAATAAAATGTTAAAGAATATATAAATGCACAGGCAGAGAGATGTTTTAGTTGCTATCTGCTTCATTATTTGTCCAAAATTTGTCGTATCAACTGAGTTTTAATTATCTGAACTGTGCGTGGAGATTGTGTTCAGTGAGCTGGGGTCACGGACAACATGCATGTTATTGGGGCTCTTAAAAAGGTTGAGAACTACTGATCTAAATGATCATCAGGTCAGAACTGACCATCAAATGCTCTGTGGCAGAATTCAGTCCTTACTATAAGAAACTGTGTGTGGGAAAAGTTCTAGATGTTTACAGCTGAAAATTTGTATTAATCATAAGATTCATGCACACACAATCAATGATTAAACCCCATACATTTTGTTCATTGTAACCAACGTCCCTTTAAATTACCCTGGTAGACTCAAGGAGATTGTAATAGATATTCAAGACGAACATATAATTTTTTTTTTTAACTCTCTTGAGTTTCATACTTACTAGCCCAAGTTTTAAGAGTGCACACAGACGGTTTGAATCCAAGGAAAAGAGTTCAAGTGAGAGTGAAGGAAATGTGTGTAAACAGCAAGTTTTAAGCGCAAACACACACTTTTAAGCTCAAGGAGAGGGAATCTGAGTGTGAGCAGAGACATTTTGAGTGCAATAGAAGAGGTTTGAGAGAGAGCAGTAAAAACACTATGAACGCAAAATCAAGTAATCCTACTCTCAAACTGAAAATCCTGCACAGAAAACGAAAATCCTGTTCTTGAATAAATTAGATAAACTCCATATGGTGACTGTCTTGTTTCAAGGTACAATACCTCATATCTGTTTCTCTTCTCTACCCACTAACCTAATCTAATGTCTTTATAGCAGACTCAAACCATGGTTATCATTTACATGCATATATTATAAATGGTTTGTATGATCACATTGTCCTGGCTTTGCTGTGCTTTGCTGTTAATCCCTGATAGCTCAGGTGTGTATTTTAATTCTGAATATATGTTGCTGCTGTTATTAGCCATGCAATATTATTGTACTTGTATTGTAGTCTCCTGTGGACTAGAATTAGCATTTTGCTAAAACACTCAAGCAATGCATCTCAATCAAATTAAATCAAAATGTACTTTATTTATCCCAGAGGGGAAATCCAGTTAGTCTGGTAGAATCTCTGTTAGAATGAGACAGCCTGATGGCTGTAGGAGAGAAGGATCTTTTGTATCTCTCTGTCCTGCAACAGAGAGAGAGGAGCCGTGCTCGGGGCGCTACTGTTATAGTGTGGATTTTTTCTTCTTCCTCTTCCGGACGCAATTTCGTCCCGCAACTAGTCCTACAACTTGAAGAGTTGCAGGACAAATTATATCTCAAAACGTGCAGTTTGATTGGGATCGGTGTGCTATTACCTTTCTCTACAGAATACGAATTTTTCGCGACGTAAGAAAAATTGCCCAAAATTTTGCATTGAAATGAATGGGACGGCCGACAAAAAATGAGCGAAAAAGAACAATAATTGGAGATTTTTAAACATCTACTTCTCCGGCATAATTTCACCTAGAGACTCCATTTAAACTTTAAACAGTAGACACAAGTCTTGTGTATCGGTGTATTAATCCACGTTTCGATAGGTCATATAGTTTTTTATCAATCCTTGTTCAATGAACATGATCATTTTTGGAGAAATTCTGAGATTATAATGGGTGTGCATTGCATGGAATGTTCGTGTCACAGTGTGTGACATCATCGCCAGAGTGTAGAGGGAGAGAATAAATTGTCAAAAAATAAATTTGAAAACTGCGCTCCAGGCCGCAAATACCACTCTACAGAAATAATTTATACATAGAAACATATGAAAATTTGTCTTCTCACTCACAATCCTCTGGTAAAGCTGTCAGAGTTATAGTTTGGGCATAGGACGCACAGATGCGCCACCAACATGCACCAACAGCCTCAATGGCTCCCATATTAAAAAACGCAGGAAGATTTCGGAAAAACAGTGAAATTGGTCTAGAACCGCCACTGCCACTGACTGAAATATTTCTTGAATAAATTCATTAAAAAAATGTGTATAACTCTCCATCTCTGCCGTCCCTTTGTCAGGATTTCAACGGAGCACTCCCCCAAACTGCAGATCAGGAGCCACAGTTATCTGCGTGCGGTGAGTGAGGTTTCAATCAATAGAAGCCTGGATACCCTGGACCCCAAAACCCTCCTCGACCCCAAATCGCTGCTGTCCTCACCCCAATACCGCTCACGCAATGAAAGCTACATGAGGGCCATGAGCACCATCAGTCAGGTTGGTTGCCAACACTGCTGCCTTCATATTTAAAGTATGCCCCACCAAATCATCTTACTTTAAACAAACTAAGACTAAGGTGTAGATGGATGTGATAGAGCATGTGAGGAGTGGTATACCACATTGAAAACAATCCTTGACTTTCATTTGACAACATTATTTTTCACTTTTGTCATGGATTTGTTCATGTGGGTGATGACTTCAAGCACATGCAACCACCTGGAAGCTTTGGATGATGTACACAACCTGATCCCACAAAATCATGTGAAATGACCATGACTTCTTAACACAGGATTCTGTGCTGGTGACACACAAGGTTATAATAGTTTTGGATTTTTCATTAGTTTAAGTTTTAATTTTGTTGTGATTTTTTGTTTTCAAATTCAGTTAGTTTTAATTAGTTTTCAGAGTGTGATTGCTAGTTTTAATTAGTTTCTTTTTTGGGGGGGAAAATGTTTTAGTTTAGTTTTATTTAGTTTTTTGTAATGGGGTATTTGTTGGGTGCCAGATACAAAAAAGTCACAATAAATGTTTCCTTTATTTCCTTTGTCTGATCCATCTCAGCCCCAATAAGTTTATTAAGTCATAAAACCAGATAGATGAAGTAGATTTCATATCAACCAAAAAGGTTTATGTATGAAAAAAGTTGACAAAGACGAAAACTAAGGACATTTTCATTATAATTTTAGTTAGTTTTAGTTAGTTTTGTAACCACACAATTCAGTTTCAGTTAGTTATCGTTTTTAAAAAAGTCCTTGGTGGCACGTAATTTGTGAAAATTACATAAAACAGCAGAGCATTCTCAAAATAGCATTGACATTGTTACACCAGGGTATACATGTGCTGTGAAAAGAGATCCCTATTGACTTATATTGGCATTGTTTCCAAATTCTATAACTTTTCAAACATTACGTGCCACAAGCACAGAATTCTGTGTTAAGAGATTGTGGTCATTTCACGTAATTTTGTCCGATCGGGCTGAATATACATTATCTTTCACTGTTTTTAAAGGATGGGTTTACTGTTTCCAACACAAGTGTGTTGCACATATCCACCTCTGAGGAGGTACTTAATACTAACCCAAAAGTAGCCAGAGATGCGTATCAGTGTCCATCTTGTAAAGTAAAGCTGCAGCCAGTCATTTATAATTAAATCTTTCATGTAATCCTGGAAGACTTTGTTATTCTCTGACTTAAGCTTTGTTATTTGATGCAACTGAGGTTTTGTCCTAAGCATCCCAAGACAGAACACAGCCCTGTGTTCAGGAAAAATGTTCACATGGCCATGAACATATTTAATTGTCCAATAGAGCACTTTGCTAACCAGTGAACCCCTCATTGTTTGAAAACAACCTGGTCTCAGAAATCCGTGGAATAGCCACGGAATCAATCAAATTTCCTTGAAACTGACACAGATTTCGCTACAATGCAAGTAAGTTTCCGCCATGTTTTTTGTTCTGACCGCCAGGACCTTCAATGTCACGTGACTTGGAACAAACCAGTAGGAAAGAATATCCATGGAATAGCCACGGGATATGACTGTCATTAACTTGCATTGTAGCGAAATCCGTGTCAGTTTCACAGAAATTTGAGTGATTCCGTGGCTATTCCACGGATTTTGAGTTAAGCAAATCCGTGGCTATTTCACGGATTCCTGTGAGGCCATGTTTTTGAAAATGCTTTCAAATACTATCTAAGCCCAGGTGTGTTCCACAGTGCACCACCAGCAAACTCCACTACAGCCCATATAGTCTAAACGGGAAAGGAGTAAAAGGAGGATGAGAGTCATGTTAACAACTCCTCAGAACCATCCATCACATCACATTTGTGGTGATATTCTTTATTTTTCTTCTTGTCAACAAATCCCATGTGCAGACCCAAACCAACACTGAATGTATTGTGTATGTATCTTATTCTTCAGTGCTCCATTGTTGTCCAAAACTATTAACACCACACCAATGAGCCACACTGTTGCACTGCATCACCATGAACACACACACTTCATTGACTTTTACTCACACACACATTCCTGCTGCCCCAAATACACAGAAGGGAAAGAAATGTGAACTAATTTATATAGTCTCCTACTAATGCCCCATTTCCTAATGTTTAAACTAAAACAACCAGTTTCAGGAAATTAAAAATGAAACCATTATATTTGTGACTGCAAAGCCATAAATATTATTATCTTCAGTAGGAACCAGTGCTCTTTCAGTAGGAACGTATGGTCTTTGTCGAGCAAATTGTTGGTTTGGGATGTTTTTATGGGATTTATTGACAATATGAAAAGTACAGAATTTCAGCAGAAGAGGTGGCGATGCATCACTTTTTTTTCAGTCATGTTTTGAGGTATTTAAAAAGAAAACTTGATGTTGGCACCATATTTGGTAACTTTGAAATTAACATTAATTTACAGCTGCAGCAGCCTGCATGTGTAATGAATAACTCTGCATTGACTTCTGGCAGACTAAACTGTTTAAACCTTCCTTTAAAGCTAGAGGAAGTGAAATAAAGCTGTGCCCAATAAGCCTTCATTTGTCCCACCTTAACCTTACCTTACCTCTACTTGTATTACTCATCCTGCCTCTATTAACACTTTTAATATCCTTCTCTGCATGAACCCAACAAAAAACCCCAATTAAACAACTTGCAACAATATGCTTTTGTCTTGCATTTAAGATCCATTCAATTTGTTTTCAGTTTGATTCAAGTCATTTAAAAAATCAAGCTGAATGATTTAAAATCTAATAATTTAAAAAATAAGAGAATATGGGGATGAAAATCAAAATAGAAACCCAGTCATGGGATAATGCAATAGACTTGCTGTTTGCACACATATTAAATAAAAAAGAGAGGCAGAATGATTGTATCTACTTCACATGAAATTGAAAAATAAATGTTGTTAGAACATTGTCTTGCCCTATTGTGCAATGTATTGAAATGTTGATATTTGATGAGTCAGTTGCCTGGAGCAACTTGTAGAATGTTACACAAATGCCCCAGCATTGGTACACTGCAAAAAAGGTGTGTCTACAACAAGATAAAAACAGTAAATCTGAGGGAAATGATCTTGCTGCATGGACAGATAATTTCTCTTGACAAGATTTCTTAAATTAAGATGATTAAATCTGGAAATAAGCATGTTGAAGGCTTAAAAAAAGAAATTAACTCTTAAAAACAAGATAAATTAAAGCTGCAAGCAGCGATGAACTGGCCCGAGCAGAGTGCACTGACAATTATTTGTTTCTTACCAAGATAAAAAAACCCTTTAGATTTAGAGGTGTTACATAATGTATCTTGTTTTAAGAGTTAATTTCTTATTTTACGCGTTCAACATGCTTATTTCTAGATTTAATAATCTTAATTTAAGAAATCTTGTCAAGTGAAATTATCTGTCCATGCAGCAAGATCATTTCCCTCAGATTTAGTGTTTTATCTTGTTTTTAGACAACTTTTTTTTACCGTGTAACTTCATTTACCTTGTGGTAAGTCCCTCTTGCCATCAGATTAGACTTGCTTTCATAAAAAAGAAAAGGGCCTTTAGTGTATAGTGATGTTGTTTGATTGTTGATTAATGTCGGCATGTCAAATTATTATGGATAGTTGATAGTGGTAAGTGGATTTACAGGGTTGTATATGTAGGGGCACAGTTAGAGGACAGGGAAGGAACAGGAAGAGGGGGACTGTACAATTCTAACCACACCAGGAAATGAGCAACATGCTACAACTGGCAGAAATGAGAAATAAATTCAAATAACGACTGGAAAATCAGTTGTACTGTGTCTGCATGCGTACGATCGCTCCTACCTGTTTATTATTCAGCATTAACCCACGCTATGAGTGTGAGCTGGAAAGTTTTCAAAAAACAGAAAAGTTGTACAGGATGAATGGAAGTGCAGCCCTCACTAATGGGTTAATATCACTTGGGGACTTGGTTCCTGGTGTGCCTTTTCAGCAAAGTGAGGTGCTAAAAAGAGATAAGTAAACAAGGTTGTTCTTGATTATGAGAAGCGACTCAGTTTTCCTTCAGAGGCAGCATCCATGGCAACCAGCAACAGGAGCTCCATGTGGCAGCACACCCCCTGTTACTGGCTCCACCAGCAGTCTTTGTCCCTAGTGGCAGACCTGAATGGAGACAGAGCAAGAGAAAAGTGTCAGCACCGTTAAGGAATCAAGCAGCTGCTAGCAAGCACGCCCTCATTAACCCTTTATCGGGCGAAGAACTATATTTGGTAACTTCAGTGGATATCAAACTGGGTCCCCATGTCTCTCTCTGAGGTCGTAGAACCACATGGATTTCTTCCAGCTAATCAGCAAAGATCAGGGTACCAATCAGTATGATAATAATATAATAATATTCACTTTATTGACCTTGACCTCCAATGTAAAAACGGCATATTAGGGCATATTAAGTATGAATAAAAATAAAAATACAAACCCAGGGGAGGGGTGTAATGTTTTGAGAAAAAGTAGAACATTTACTAGATTAAAGTGACAAATCTACAAGAAAAAAAGTTGCAGATTTAAGAGATTTAAAATGGCAAAACTGCACAAAAAAAGTTGCAGATTTACGAGAAAAAAGTGGGGGCGAAAAAGCAACTTTTTTCTCGCAGGTTCACCACTTTAAATCTCATAAATCTGCAATTTTTTTTCTCTTAGATTTGCCACTTTAGCCTCGTAAACTTTTTTCTCAAAATATTACCCCCCTCCCCCGGGTCCGTATGTTTTTGGTTTTTTTACACATTCTGGCAGTATGTAATATCCTCCAATATTCTCTCGGGTTGAAATTTGGAATTTGCAAGTATTTCAATGAGTGCCCTATTAAGGGTTAATGCCCCTTCAATGCATGTCCAAATTATTGACAACAAAGTGTTGCTCTCTTAAAAAGATTAACCCTCTAGAGTCCATGAAAGCACCTGCACATTACTTCTTCATGACGTGAAGACATAAAAATGAAGCAACGTGGAGTCTTGCCATCAGCTTCTCTCTAAAGTTCTGGCTTGAAACTCCATACCAGATTTTTTTTAAATTCTATTTGGCCAAGTAAAACTGAAGATAATGTAAAATATATTTAGTATAAAAATATCAAATTAGAGATTATCATCATTTTACCTGTTGTATGTAATATTTGCAACCTGTATTCATATTTGCAACATTTAAAATTCTGTGTATTGAAATATAATTTTCAGGATCAGATTTTTTGTTTTCCTTTGTTTCTTTTGGGTTCAAAACTTGGTAACACTTTACAATAACCCTAATTTATAAATGGTAAACAGATATTTTATCTTTTATAAACCATAGACCATTTAGAATGGTAAATACATAATTTATTAATGTTTTACTAACTACATAATTTATAAATGACAAATAGATGGTATATTAATGTAAGTTTATAGTTACTTTACCATTAAAAAACAATTACATTATAAGAAAATAGTTTATCAATAATTTTAGTTACACTCATTTTAACATTGTTAACACCATATTAAGTATGTTAATGATTTTGAAATATTCATATACCTTTAATAAACTGGTTTAAAACACTTAAAGATTAAATATGTATAGCACTTTATAAATGGTTAATAATTGGTCTATAAACCATCTATAAATATCACTTAGTTGGTTATTGTATATATATACTATATTAAGTAAGTCAAACTAAAAAATTAATTATCAGGACATAAAGATGAGGTTGCGCTGAAAAAACCTGATAAATAGTTTTAAACAGATTTTTTAAAGGACCTAATAGCCTGAGATTTCAGAGGGTTAAATCGTTTTGGATGACAATAGTGTGGAAGTTTGCACAACGTCCATCCTTCATTGTTCCTCCTCCCTTTTCTCTCTCTCTGCCTGCTCCTGCTCTGATGCTTTCTCCTCTCCTCCTCCAGCTGAGTGAGGTGGAGGTGAACGGGCAGATCGAGCAGGTGTGTGAGCAGGTCTACAGTGAGATGCAGGCCCAGGCCATGGAGGCTGCCATGGACAGCATGGACACCATGGACACCCTGCCTATGCCAGGATGCTTCCGGATGCGGAGCCACAGCTATGTGCGGGCGATCGACCAGGGCTGTTCAGGCGATGAGGAGGGAGAAGGAGGGAGACCGCTGCTCCTGCTGCCGTCCTCCCCACCACGCACATCTGCCACCACCGTCAGGACCATCCAGAGCAGCACAGGTAGGCCACAAGAAGGCAGGAATAGATGTTCTTTTCTTTCTTTTTTTCCCCCCAACTCTTTTTATTGATTTTCCTCATTTTGAACATAAAACATATCAGTCACTACAGACACCATACACATTTACAAGTACAAGTGGTAACACTTTACAATAACCATCATTTATAAATGGTAAACAGATAGTTTATTAATGTTTAATCATCATTTATAAACCGTTTATAGGCCATTTAGAATGGTAAATACAGAACCTGGTCTCTCAGGAATCCGTGAAATAGCCACAGATTCGCTTAACTCAAAATCCATAGAATAGCCACGGAATCACTCAAATTTCCGTGAAACTGACACGGATTTCGCTACAATGCAAGTTAATGACAGTCATATCCCGTGGCTATTCCATGGATATTTTTTCCTATTGGTTTGTGTCCAAGTCAGAACAAAAAACATGGCGGACAGTTCTCTCATTTTTAGTGAAAAAAACAATATTTTGACTTATTTTCTGCATAAAAATGGATTTTCGTTACATTGCTAGCGAGAAATATGTTTTATTTTGTAAATATCCACTCAGTGAATGTACATAATCACTTTGTGGCGAAGATCTCGCCAGAAAGAGACGATCTGCTGTGTTTTATTTTGAAATCTCCCTGATCCTCTGTGTATTTAATGGATCAAACCTTCGCCCATTACATGCCTTGTGTCTGAGGTTGATTTGCTGATCAACATATTATTCTGTTGCAGCGGGAGCCACTAATGTTGACAAAGTGACGACTTACGATCAGATTTGTCTGCTGTTTTATTTTGTAATCTACCGGATGTGTTGTGGGAAGTCCGTGTCAGTTTCACGGAAATTTGAGTTATTCTGTGGCTATTCCACGGATTTTGACTGAAGCAAATCCGTGGCTATTTCACGAATTCCTGTGAGACCAGGTTGTTTTATTGATTTTCCTCATTTTGAACATAAAACATATCAGTCACTACAGACACCATAAACTTTTACAAGTACACGTTTACACAAAAATGTAATTTAAGTTGTATTAACTTATGTATCGCAAAATGAAAAGTAGAGAATTGTTAGAGATAAGCAGGAATTTTTAGTGTCTGTATGTGCCTCTTTTACATTGCACTTGAATCTGCAATAATATCATTTTACACTATTGAATTTAAGTCAGCAGTAAATAACACTACTAACCCGTGTTGAGTTTCCTTCTCACATGTATGATAACTGCTGGGCTGTTACATCGTTGGCTAATCATGACTGTATGAATAACAAAGAGTAACAAGTACACTTTAGTCTGGAAGGAATATTCATATCTGTGATAATATGATGAGGCAAATGAATCAGCTTCCCAGTTATGATAAGATAGCTGATAATTGTGCCCTTCATATTCAAGCCACTACTTTCTGTAGAGTCTTATTGGACTGGACAACATTCCAACATGGCCGTTCTAAGATTAAAACAGATCATTTAAATACTACGAACTCTAGGTGCCATTAAAATGCCCATCAGTATTTACATTTAATTTGTCTCATCTTTCTGGAAAAAAAGGAAAATGATAGCACTCTTATATAAATTATATATATTATATTATTACATATATTTAAATGTAATAGACCATCAGTTTGAAACTCTGATGGATATTTTAATAGATAGCTGCAACCAAAATTACCATATCAATAGCTGGTAAAGTGTTGAAGGGTTTTGAGTTCTGAATAGTAGCGTGGGAACATAGACTTCAATTTTGAATGTTTTTACAAAGTATTTGATTTTTGCATCTGATCAACAAGTGTGAAAGAAGAATAATGAAAAACGTGAAAATGTATGATCCCCAAACCCTTCTCTTTAATATAGTTGAGATAAGGAAACAAACCCAAACTGTGAATAAAAAACAAAACTGATGTGTAAATGCAAAATAAAGATGTCTGTACACATGTGAGAGCAACCGTAGGTGAGTCTTTTTTTTTTTTGGCCTTTTCCATAAAAATATTAGATTATTGTGGAAGTTTTGCCTGTTTATGCCAAATAATTACGCCTCAGGTTTAAGAAGCTGCAAACATACTACCATAAAAGACTTAATTACTGCTATTGACGTCTTTCAAAAAACTATGTAGGTCAGGAATGGGCAACTTAAATGCAGGAGGGGGCCACAATTTTTCATGGACACCACAGTGCCACATATAGGACCGTGTACTTAACCAGATATGATGAAACTGCTATTTTAAATATGTTTACAGTGCAGTAACTTAACATATTTCATGTTCAAATGCATGTATAAGAGTATAAATAGGAATACAAAAGGTTTGAAGCAAATAAAAAATAACCACTTACTGTGATTTCTTTTTTTTTTTGTGCAAGAACAGCAGACAAACATTAATTGCAAGTCATTTTGTGCATTTTTACACCACACTTTTAAGATTTCATGCTCAAATGCATGTAGTTGTACTGAGGGCCACTTCAAATGAGGTTGCGGGCCGTATGCGGCCCCCGGGCCTCCAGTTGCCTATCCCTGATGTAGGTCTTACCCTGCAATCAGAGGTGAGGTTCTGAAAAAAGGGGAGGAAGACGAAAAGTTGTTTCGCCTCACAGCAAGAGGGTCGCCGGTTCGACTCCGGCCTAAAAACATGCACCTAGGTTTGACTCTAAATTGTCCGTAGGTGTGAATGAGAGTGTGATTGTCTGTCTCTATGTGTCAGCCCTGTGATAGTCTGGAGACCTGTCCAGGGTGTACCCGCCTCTCACCCAATGTCAGCTGGGATCAGCTCCAGCCCCCCAAGACCAGAGTCCCGATAATATATATATAGGATATGGATGAATTAATGTTTACCAATGATCAGTTCAACTTTCATTTTGTTATTGTTTTTTTTGTTTTTTTAATCTGGACTGCGGTTCAGTGTATTACATGAGTAGATAACTACTCTTAGTGCAGAGTAACTTTTTAAACGTTACTTCACTTTACTTGTCTAGCACGGCTGTGTGCTCAGAGGCAATTTGACAGAATTCACAGTCGAATACAACATGATGTAGTTACACAGAGAACAGGAGAAAGGATTATAAAATGCCTTGGGTTGCAGTTACGTGCATAGCTGCACTCTGCACTCGTACACTGTAACAGTCAACCAGAAATCTCACAGAGATAATCTTGTAAAAGCCTAAAAAAAGACTGTCTTCATGCGTGGTATTCAGATGAGAACATGCCAGAGTGGATGCCACGGGGGACTTGGAGTCGGCTGTTTGGTATTAGAGTTGTCTTTATTTTCAAAGTGCTCAACTGGAGATGACCTACATTTGCTGCTCCTCTGGTAATTCTTAGAGTTAACCAAGAGGATAAATGGACACACACAAACACACTCTCACATGCACACGTGCAGATATGCACAAATGTGTATGTATATATTATTCACTCATGCACACCAACACAATTTTCTGCAGTCTAACAGTACAGTAGATGGTTAGCTCCACATCCACATGACTGGAGATTGTGCTGAGAAATGTTGGTCCAATGTCCACTGAACTGAATTATCCACTCCATGCCCTATTGTGCAACTGAATTATTATCACCACAGGACTTTAAAGGCTTTCCTTGGCATTTTCATTTGTTGACTCATTTACAGTGTGGAATTTTTGATCAAACAAAAGATGCTGTCTTCCTAAAAGGTAGCCCACCAGATTACAGAACATCCAATGAGGCATTTGTTCAACCCTCTTTTGCTCTTCACAGGGATCTGCAGTCGCCAAGCCTTTCAACCAAACATGATTGATCAATACTAAGGGCTCCCGTTACTAAATATGGTACCATCCCATTGCCTACAGATGGTGCTTTGATATGCAGAATATGTCTTTAGAGATTACATTGTTTCATTGCCACTCATGGGATGCAGGATGTGAACACCAGTCTCTACTGTCCAAGTCCTGTGCTTTGTAAACCTTCCATTCACCATGACTATTTCCCTTTGGTTACCTTCATACTAACTTTCAGATGTAAAAAAAACCCTTAAAGGAATAGTTCGTAAATATTGATTCACTGCTTATTCACTTTTTTGCTGTTCCAAGTCAAGTCAAGTCAAGTCACGACAAGTCAAGTCAAGTCGGTAACACTTTACAATAACCATCATTTATTGATGGTAAATAGACCATTTATAAATGGTAAACAGATAGTTTATTAAGGTTTAATCATCATTTATAAACCGTATATAGGCCATTTAGAATGGTAAATACATAATTTATTAATGTTGAACTATAAGTTATAAATGCCAAATAGATGGCATATTAATGTAAGTTTATAGTTACTTTACCATAAACAAACAATTATACAATTATACACATTATATATAACATTATAATTATTAGTTTATTAATAGTTTTGCACTCATTCTAACATTTTTAACACCATATTAAGTATGTCAATTATTTCAAAATTATTCTTATACCTTTAAGAAATAGTTTGAAAACATTTAAGGATTAAATATTTATAGAATTTTGTAAATGGTTAATAATTGGTTTATAAACCATCTATAAACATTACTTAGTTGGTTATTGTAAAGTGTTACCGTCAAGTCAAGTCAAATTGTATTTATAAAGCACATTTAAAACAACCGGGGTTGACCAAAGTGCTGTACAGATATCACAGTTGCAGGAAATTCGGTAAAAACTAAAATACTAAAATACATAAACACAGTGCAACAATAGAATAAAATAAATAAAAATATAACAAAATACATTAAGATTTTAAAAATGTAATAACATTTTGTTTTTGCAAGATGTCCACTTAAACTTGATTAAAAGCCAGGGAGAAAAAGTGTGTTTTTAAGGAGGATTTAAAAACCTTAAAAGATCCTGCAGATGGGATGTGCCAGGGCAGGTTATTCCAGAGCCACAAAGGCACGGTCCCCTTTGGTTTTAAATCTGGTTTTAGGGGCGGCCAGTAGCAGCTGACTGGAGGATCTCAGTGTTCTGGCAGGGGTGTGGATTTGAGCTCGGTCAAATACTGAGGGGCTAGGCCATGTCAGGGCCATGCTAGGCCATACAAAGCAGCTGGCTAGGTTATAGTGGGACAGGCTAGCAGGGCTCTCTCAAAGAGGAATAAAAACCACCTACCAGTAGTCTAAACTCACTTATTAACACGTCATATAGCTTGTTAGTTTAATGCGTAGAAAAAACAAATTGTAAAAATAACAATTTGCCATATTTTTAGTCTCTGCTGGCCTTGTAACTATACTGCCAGCCAGAAAGTAGTTTGGCCCACAAGCCCATATAAAGCCCACAATGGGTTGTTTTGACAGTTTGGTTTTCCTCCATAGTAAAGGAGAAAATGAAATTAAAATTAACACAGAAGAAATCTCTGCAACAGCTGAAGCATAATGATGATTGTGGTTAACCCTTTATAGGGCACTCCTGGAAATTGAAAAGTGTTATTGGAGGACTTTTTGCAAAAATGTTTCATTTTTATATTGCAAATCGAGGTCAATTGAGTCATTATTATTATTATATTTATTATAGTAACCCTAAATAGACAATAACACATAATTTGCATCCATCACCTCTTTATCTTTTACCTTTAAACTATTAATTATCTTTTTAGACTACTTATTACTTATGCGTAGTGTCTGAATGTCTTTTTTAAAGCACCTTATATATGAGAAGCAGACGTAAATTTAGTTGTATACTTTTTTAATACAATGATAATAAAGGAAAGCTTGAATCTTGTATGATTTACTGATTGGTCAGATGCCACAGTGTCACTATGTGTGATGTAGAAACCCATGTGGTTCTATGAGCTCACAGAGAGCCAGGAGACCTGTTATAGATGTCCGCTCAAGTTACCAAATATGGTTCTTTGCCTGAAAAAGGGTTAACTCCTTGACTTGTTCAGACATTTTTTTCTTTTAGAGGCTGTAGCGAACTTTTGCAGATGTCTTGTTGTGTAATAACGCTTCAAAGTTATGCCATTTTTGTAGTGATGAAAAAATGGACATGACAATTTTCAAAGCAGCCCTCTGACCTCTCACCTCAAGATATCTGAATGACAATGGGGTCTACTGGTACCCACAAGTCTTCTCTTTACATACATGCTTACATTATGTAATGAGCCCAATCCTTTTCATGTCAATCCGCATAGAAGCATGTCACTGCAGTGAGTGCATTTCTTGAAACATGAATTTGCAATATAAAATGAGTTGCTGAGATCTCACAGAGTATAATCACAGCCTCAGGAAACTTCACAACCACAAACCAGAGACCTAAAGAATTCAGGTGATATAGCTTTCTGAGGTACATTGAAAGTAAGTCGGTTTCTCAGCAGTTCAGAGAACAGAAGTGCTCATCATCCAATCACCAGAAACACAGAAATCTCCAAAAGCATTTGAAACCAAATCACAGCATGGCTTTTTCTATGGTATTCCTCAAGGTTGTAGTGTGTGGTATTCTGTAGGAATTTGTGACCATTTATGTCCATTCTTGATATAAAAAAAGTTTAACACCAAAAGTACAAATGGTATCAACCCAGAAATTGCTGCAACAACTTTTGACTTGACTTGACTTCATAGTCATACAAAGATGTTCTAAACCCTTGAACACCTTTATAGATTTGATTATTGACTAATTAAAACTTATTAAAAATGTATGACTATAACAACTTTCCACACAGCACCGAGCTTCTCAAAATAATCTTCAGCTTCCAAGCTTTCAGAAGGTGTATGTAGCTTCTATGTGGCATCTACTGTTGACCTGCTATCTATCTTCCTCTAAAAATATACTGCTCCCCACCCCAATTCTGTGTACAATTGTGTGACATGCTAAGGTATTAAAGACAGAATGAATGAAGAGCAGCAAACTGTATAGGGACATATAGTAGGTAAAAGAAGGATCAAAGACCACTATAAAAAAATCTGAAAAAACAAATCAGGAAAGAAAACAAAATACATGAGTTCACCACAGAGAAAAAAATGAAGAGAAAAGAGTGAAAATAAAAAAGAGTGAGAATAGCCGATTCTGTGGTTTCAATAGTAAATGCAAATTAAATGAGGTCAGTTTGAGTTGAGAAGCAGAGCAGGCTGTGTAAAACCATTTAATAATCTCCGCTTTATGTGCTTCCTCACACATCCAACTTTCCCACCAGCCCGCTCTGTGTTTTCTATTCAGCTGCTAAGGTCACACTTGATATCAGCCATATAACATTGTTGTGGTCATTAAAAAAAAAAAAAGAGATATTCAACTCCATGTTACACCCTCTCTTTAACAGCAGACTTACTCCATTGAGGAATGGCAGACAGAAGCATAGAGGTCAAAAGTATTTACTGTTTTAATAATTATATTCATACACTCAGTTTTGTTTTGATTTGTTTATATCCAATTCCAACCAATGCAGTCTAGTTTTATCCAACAGCTCTGCAGTATATCCTCCCTTTATCAAAGTGTTAATGTCAGAAATTTGTGCTGCTGTTGAACTGCATTTTACTGAATGATATTTCTAACAGTTGGTCCATCTAATTACATCAATTAGAGCCAACTAAAGGTTTAGCTAGGTGCACATAATACATAGGCACCTAAGTGTAAATTTCAATATTTATTTCTGTGGTTAGATTAACCCACCAACGGGCAACTGGACGAATTGTGAGGAATATCGAAACCCCAGTGTTGATTTACCACCCGAGCTGAATGTTATCAGATGGTTGAATGGGTGTTCATTGGTTATCAGCCCATAAGAATGGGTGAGAAGGGGCCTGCGCCTCCTGCTGGTGAGGCCAGTAGGTCGTTTTCATCTCAGGCAGCTGTATCAATGTGTGTTGTTTTGCACCTTCCTCTACCGGCTATAGTAATTATGAACGAAGCACGGCGGAAGTGAGTTGACATACTGTGAAAGTGAAGGGGGGAAGTACAGTAAACCGGGTTCGTGTCCCATGTCAAAGCAATAGTATACTGTGTTATTTTAAGTAACATCAGTTAACATCCTTGTGTTTCATGACCTACATAACACTTACAGCATTTACATGCATGTATTTGACTTTTTAAATTAAATTTATAATGCCTCACCACAATGTTTTATCCCCTACCTTGGAGAAGTGGTTTTGTAGCGCAATCCTTGTGAAACTGCAGCCCCTTAACCAAACAGAACAAGTTTGTTTTCTGCGTGTCGCCATTGAATGGGCTGATAACAACCTTCTCAACTTGCAAGCAGGTGGAGCAGACCCCTACTTGTCCATTCTTATGGGCTCATAACTGTTATGATATTTTTGGAGGGTGTGGCTTGGCTTCATTGCTGTCAAAGAGTCCCTGCACACTACTCCAGAGTATAAGAAACAATCAGTATTTATAGAGAATAACATAACGACATGTCCCACAACACAGAGTCCATTTGCTGCTGGAATGTCTGCGATACCCCCTAGAGGCCAAAGGGCATTACAAATCTCCTGAAGCAAGCATGTTTCGGGGGGCCGTGTCCACCATGGTGTGCACGGCTGATGCAGGCACGTTAACAGGGAACTCTTATGGGGGCTTCAATCGTTATGCGGACCTGTTGTGTTGGTGCACCTGAAGTTTTAAGAGCCTGTTGAGTACAATTAAACTCTCCGGTGTTTTCATTGTTTGTACCAAACTGGACTTAAACCTGACATGGTGTCACAAGTGAAGTGGAAGGAAGAAAGAAAGAAAGAAAGAAAGAAAGAAGAAAGCATAGAGAAAGAACGAAGATGGACGGCGAAGGAGCGGAGCCGCAGTTAGCTTCACAGTTAGCGCTGCCGGTCAAGTTCGACTTCTCACATTGTGAATGGATGGCCGAGATGACTGAAACGATTTGTACGCTACAGGATGGCGTCGCGCCTTGATAAACAGCTGCAAGAGTTTCAGGTGAATACATTCATGTATGCAATCGGGGATGAGGCCGAAGATATCCTAAAGGTATTGCCGCTCACTGACAAACAGAAGGGGTCATACGAAGTCGTCACAGAGGCGTTCACGAGACATTGTGTCAACAAGTCAAAGGTAATCTTCGAAAGAGCACGCTGAGAGCGTCGAGTCATTCATAACAGCAGTGCACACTCTGGCAGAACATTGTGAATTCGGGGCCCTGAGGGAACAGTTGATAAGGGACTGAATCGTGGTCGGCATCAGAGATGCTAAGCTTTCAGAGAGCCTACAGCTGGATCCTGACCTGACGTTAGTAAAAGCCCTCACAACAGTGAGGCAGAATGTCGAGGTGAAAAAACAGCAGCCAGTGTTACATGGTACAGAACAAACAACCGGACAAGTGGAAACAATACGCAAAAAGCAGAGGGCGGAAAGCAGATAAAGAATAAACGGACATAAAAAACCTTTGAATGCAGCAGGTGTGGACTTTTAAGGAAACATCTCTGGATGGAGTGTAGAAGGTGCCGAAAAAAGGGACACCTTCAAAGAATTGAAGGTCAACTGGTAGAGTCAATGACATCACAGATGGTGAAAGAGGAAAAGCTTGATTTTGCCTTCTTAGGAGAAATGTTCTCTGCAGAGGAGGATGAATGGATTGACATGTTGAACTCGAATGGGGAAAGCAACTGCAACTGCCACATAAGGTACTGTAAGGACCAGGAAATCACAGACAGATAAGAGGATGTTCAAGAAGTTGATTTGAAAGCTGAGTATTCATCAGTGTTTTCAGGCTTAGGAGAATTAAAGGAGTCCTACAAAATTGAGCTGGAGCTTGATGCTATCCCCTATGCCCTGTCATCCCCATGTCATGTGTCTCTACCACTGAGAGACAAGGTGCAAGCAGAACTGAAAAGGCTGGAGGACATGGGGATGATTTTGAAAGTGACCCGGCATACACCCTGGTGCGCTGGCAAGGTTGTGGCGCCGAAGGCTCACCCAGGAAAGATCTGGTTGTGTGGACCTCACACATCTGAACAAGTGGGTGCGGAGAGAGAGACACATTTTCCCAGCGGTCGACCACACACTAGCAATGCTGGCTGGGGCGAAGGTGTTCACAAAGCTAGACGCAGCCTAAGGTTTCTGGCAGAACCTGTTGTCAGAGGAGAGCCGGACCCTCACGACATTCATCACCCCATTCGGGCAATACGCATTCAATCGCCTGCCATTTGGGATTTCATCAGCCCCTGAACACTTCCAGTGCTGTATGTCGCAAATCCTTGAAGGGCGCGACGGAGTGGTGTGTCATGCTGATGACATAGTTGTGTATGGAGAAGACGTGACAGCAACACAATGAAAGACTACACCAGGTGCTGAGGAGGCTGAAGGAAGAATAGCTCACTCTGAATGAAAAATGTGAGTTCCTGAAAAACAGTATCAATTTTGTGGGCAACTGCATCACAGTAGATGGAGTTAAACTTGAACCAGGGAAAGTCAGGGCTATCATAGAGATGGCTGATCCAGACGGAGTTGAGGGTGTGAGGAGAGTGATGGGAATGGCTAATTATCTTAGGAAGTTTTTACAGATCTGCTCAGTGAGAAGAATAAGTGGTGCTTGGGAATACCACAAAAAGAGGCATTTCAGAGACTGAACATGGAACGAAGTTCACCACGAGTGTTAGCGCCATACTCAACTGCAGCAGAGACCTTTGTATCAGTAGATGCCTCTTCCTGTGGCCTGGGATCCGTCCTCAGCCAGCAGCACACAGATGGAACATGGAGACCCATCATGTTCATCTCAAGAGGCCTGTCAGAGGCCGAAAAACATTATGTACAAATCGAGAAGGAGGCTTTGGCAGCTACCTGGGCATGTGAACGGCTCACACCTTATCTCCTGGGACTGAAGTTCAAGCTAGAGACAGACTATAAGTTTTTGGTTCTACTTCTCAGCACAAAAGTGTTAGATGAAGTCCCTTCCAGAGTGCTGAAATTCAGACTGAGACTAAGTTCATGTTCGACATATTACATGTGCCAGGCAAGAAACTGGTAGCAACAGACACTTTGTCAAGAGCTCCTGTGCGATAGACACTCACAAAGGAGAAAAAAGACAATAAGGCTGAAGTCAAAGTGTTTGTAGATGCTTTTTTCCAAAGCTTCCCAGCCACAGAAGCAAGATTTAAGGAAATTCAAGAAAAACAGAGAGCTGACCCGGTTTGTGTAAAACTCAGGATGTACAGCAAGACAGGGTGGCCAGAGAAACATGCTCTACCTCCAGAGCTGGGTGCATACTGGCCCGAGAGAGAGAGTCACTCACGCTGGCAGGAGAGCTGCTTCTGAGGGGTCAAAGAATCGTTGTTCCATAGTGCATGTGACTAGAAATCTTGAACAACCTCCACAGTGGCCATCAAGGTATTGTCAAGTGCAGAGCAAGAGCCTGACAGTCTGTCTGGTGGTGGAGAGATGCAACGCATGCTAACAGCACAGGGCGGAACACAGAGAGTCGTTGATGACCACCCCAGTACAAGAGAGACCTTTTTCAGAAATCTTCCTGCGTTTTTACTATGGGAGCCAATGAGGCTGTTGGTGCGCGTTGGTGGCTCATCTGTGTGTCCTACGCCCAAACTATAACTCTGACAGCTTTACCAGAGGATTGTGAGGGAGAAGACACATTTTCCTGCGTTTCTATGTATAAATTATTTCTGTAGAGTGGAATTTGTAGCCTGGAGTGCAGTTTTCAAATTTATTTTTTGACAATTTTTTCTCTCCCTCTACACTCTGGCGATGATGTCACACACTGTGACACGAACATTCTGTGCAATACACACCCATTATAATCTCAGAATTTCTCCAAAAATGATCATGTTCATTGAACAGGGATTGATAAAAAACGATATGACCTATCGAAATGTGGATTAATACACCGATACACAAGACTTGTGTCTACTGTTTAAAGTTTAAATGGAGTCTCTAGGTGAAATTATGCCGGAGAAGTAGACGTTTAAAAATCTCCAGTTATTGTTCTTTTTTGAACATTTTTTTTCGGCCGTCCCATTCATTTCAATGCAAAAATTTTGGGCAGGTTTTCGTATTCTGTAGAGAAAAGTAATAGCACACCGATCCCGATCAAACCGCACATTTTGATATATAATTTGTCCTGCAACTCTTCAAGTTGTAGGACTAGTAGCAGGACGAAATTGCGTCCGGAAGGGGAAGAAGAAGAAATCCACAGTATAACAGTAGTGCTCGGGGCACTGGTCCCTACAGCTATTGCTGTATGGGACCAGTGCTCGGTGCGATTGCCCCGTGGCCCTAACTATTGTTGGGGCTTCGGGGTTACACAAACCTGTTGTGAAGGTGCACTGGAAGTATTAAGAAAAGAGCACATACAGTACACTTAAACTCTCTGGTGTTTTTATTGTTTATACCAAACTGGACTTAACAACTTTGAGCGCCAGAATGGACCAGCAGCTGCCGGACAGTCAAGGCGTCCGTGATAAACAACAGCTTCCTGCCAGCATTCACAACTGCTAACGAGTGCTGGCTTTGATGTTTTCCTGGACGTTGAAATTGCAGGGCAGCCTTGGCTCTAAACCTAACTTGTGGTAATAAGTTTTCACATTGCCGGCGGGCAGACACCACGGCCGCCGTGCTTGCCTCATCTGGGCAGGTATGGGCTGGAGGCAGAGCATGAACAAACTGCTACCGGTTGGCAAGGAAAATCCTGTCTTCCTCAGCAGCCAGTGTGCGAGCCAGTGGTAGTCTTTGGTGAAGGAGAGAGGGGAGCTTGCCAGCTAGGTGAGCATGGGCGCAGGAAGCTGTCGCAGGATGGTGAAAAGGACTGCCTTCTCGATCTCCGACAGCTTGAAAAATTTCCAAAGGAACGTTTTTAGTGTGTGGTACTTGCCCACAGCCGGTGGAGCTTCCACCAACCCCATCGCCTGGGCTGTCGTCGGAGCTTTCAGTGCTGCCACCAGATAGAAGTACTTTGTAACGTCCTGTCTCATGACTCTCAGCTCGAATTGGGCTTCGATGTGCTGAATCCACGGCTGAGGGCTGTGCTGCCAGAAGTCGGGTAACTTGATTGTCGCAGCATAGATGCTAGCACTAACAGCAGCCTCACTGTTAGCACAGCTGATTGCTGGAGTGGTGGCTCCAACACTGTTGTTTGTGTTGCTGGGTAGCATGATTGCTGTCCACGTTTGGGGTCACCAATGTGGGAGCATGTAACAGACAAGACTGAGGGACTTGAGGTGATTCTGTTTACTCTCACTTAGAACAATAACAGTAAGGTTACAGCTCTGGCATTTCACTCAGCACAGTTCACAACTCTCTAACACACACTAACTAGCCCACAAAGCTACAAGATACGTCTCCTGTTTGGTTCTTAAAGGGGCAGCAGCCTGTAGTGAATGTCTCTATATTGTGGGTCACCAACACTAATTTTCAGATTGTTGGTGAACCCCACCAATCGGGCAGCAAAATTTTTTATTTTTATTTTTAATGTCAGAATTTACACTCAAACTTTGTTGGATTTTCCTTAGTGAGCTTGTCCAGGCCAATCGCAAATTTAGGGTATTTCCATTGGTGCCCTGGAGATCATGTAAAAGACCTGAAAGGTGTTTCTGTTTTATCAAATTATTTAATAAGTGCTACTTGTCATCTGATGATCACACTACTTTGCATAGCTCTTTATTTATAGAACTTTTTTCACATATTCAGTAAAACTTATAACATCTGGAAAGAAACTTTGAGATGGAAAATGATTCCGCTATAAGACAACTCGAAAAAATCGGAACCTGTCCTTTCGACGTACAATTAAGCAACCAAGCAGATTTTCAACACATTTTATGTCAGTCAAAGAAGCTGACTTTCAACAGCAAGAAGCTAAAGACCCCCTTTTTCAAAACAAGCCCGCAGTGAACCTTTATCATTCTGCTGATGCATCAAAAATCAAGTGAAGAGCTGACCTGACCCTGTCCAAAAGCACCCTGAATATTCTGCTGAAACTCTTGAATTACGACAAGTCAGCTCTGTGTGGAGATGAGCAGGGGGAGAGGAGACGGGTTCACCACTGTGGAAGATTCGTTTAACAGAGACCAGGAGGAGAAGGCTTTTCTCCCTGCAAATTTAAATTCATAGGGTGAAAAACCTCCCTCTATGAGAATTATTCTCATAATACATGTTTAGTCCTTAGGCTGCCTTACAGCCAACACTCAAAGTTTGTGTCTTAATTTTTCAGAGACAGAGATTGGAGGAGTTGGGAGATAGATGTGTGCAATGACAAGTTTGAATTATCACTATAAACAAAGAAGTGATCCCAATGATGACAGTACACCAAGCCTGTTTTGTAGAGACAAAGCACACTTAAGCTCCACCCCCACCAGAGGGGAAAACAGTCCATCTATATCCATTGACTTTGTATTTAATAAAAGAGTCTCCTAGTCAATTCTGTCTGTTAGCAAACGATAGAAAAATGTCTAAAATGCTCTACTAACAGGGTAAAGAACAATAACTACGTTTTTTTTATTTTAAGGAACCACAACATTGAATTTTCAAGAGGACGAAGTGGATATAGTATGTTATTATCTTACGTATGCAGTCGTTTTGTCACCAAGTATATCCAAAGACAGTTTTAGACTAACTACAGTTCTGTATGTTTGCCATGATTTAAGTTGTGTGTGTGTGTGTAGTACAGTGTGGATTCAGAAATCTATGCCGTATCAAGTGCCTTAGCTTGCCAACATATAGTAGCTAACATTAGCTTGCTAACAGCCAACTTGTCCTGTCTGGTAGACAGAGTGTTAAACTAATCATATGATGTGATTAAATCTAATTTTTCTAAGTTTTAGCAAGAAACAGACATTTTGTAAATGTTTCAGCCCATGGTTGTGTATTGTGGCACTGATCTTCAGAGTATGACACGTGGCGCTCTGTCTCTATAAAAATATAAAAGCAAACACATTTTGAAGGAAGCATAATGCCAGCTGTTTCCTATGAACACAATGAGGAATTGTTATTGATTGATGCACTGGCAGCACTTGGTTAACCCTCTGAAAACAAATAAGTATGCGACCTGGTGTACGGTAAGGGTTATCCTTGGTAAAGATGTCTACAACAATGCTGTTATCAAATTAAATGGTGGTGATCTTATAGAACCGATTGTGCCCCCAAAAGATGGCTGATGTGTTGAAGTTGAATACATTTTGAAGATGGGGGAGGAAGAAGTAAGAAGTGGGAATTCTGACTTCAAGCATCAAACAATCAATTCGATGGGATTTAACAATGTGAAAACTTGACACAATACCAAATGATAGGCTGGAAGGGGACAAGATCAGTATTCCTCACGCAAGAGGCCACATTGAAATTAAGTACGAATTTTACTTCGACTGGGAGCCATGGGGACATCATGTCTGACGTTGTAAGGAGGTGGTCAGAGGAGGCTTATGAGGCCCTGCAAGATGCTTTGAGGTGGCCGACTGGCCTGCACTCTGTAGGTCACACTGAGAGGACATTGATGGGCTCACAGAGTACATCAATGACTATATAAACTTCTGTGTGGACTGCAATGTCCCAGCTAGGACTGTCACCTGCTACGCTAATAATAAACCCGGGATCACCAAAGACATTTAGGCCATTATGAAAGACAAGAAGAAAGCGGTCAGAAATGGCAACCACGACAATGTGAGGAGAATACAGGGGGTACTCAAACTGAAAACGAAGGAGGCCAAGAACAACTACTAGAGGAAGCTGGAGCAAAAACATGGCATGAGAACCATCAGAGGCTTTAAAAAGACTGGTAGAGTGGATAAGAGGGCTGTGAACCTGTTTTGCAACAGGTTTGACACTGCGGCTGCTGCCCCTCATGACTCTGCTGCTGCCTGCCTGCCCCCAACTGCTGCCACTCTCACTCCCCCTACTCCACCTCCTTACGGACCTCCTATCTACTCCTCACCTCCACAATCCACTATCCACTATGCATCCTGTACTACCTAACCTGAAGACCTCTGTTGTGGCCAGCGCGTTCTTCTTTGCTGTGGTGTATTGGGGAAGCGGCCTGAGGGTCGTTGACTCTAACAGACTCAATAAACTGATCAAAAAGGCCAGTGATGTTGTGGGGGTGGAGCTGTGGAGCCGTGTCAGAGAGGAGGATGTCCAAGCTCCATAATCCACAATGTCTCCCACCCTCTCCATGACGCACAGGCCCTGCAGAGGAGCACTCTTTGATCTGTATATATGATATTGTGTTGTATATTGTATATACTTTATATACAAATTGTATATTTGTTTTAGTTCTTTATTTTTATTTCATTTATTGCATCTCCTTCTTTTTACGCTTTGGAATATTATATATATTTATATATATATTATATTTGCACTGGAGTCTCTCTAACGAAAGTAATTTCCCCCTGGGGATAATTAAAGTAATTCTGATTCTGAATCTGATTCTGTTCCTGACGAATCTGAAGCAGGGTTAGACAACCTGGATTATTGTCGCTGTCGCTCCATGTGGAGACAGCTGATGTGAAGAGGATAGCACTCTGTGGGCAGATTGCCGGGAATGGTGTCTTGGGATGCAGGACGTTAAAGGATTTGAGTTTGCACTTGTGGCTATCAGAGAGCTCTATTTCGCTGTTGCGCAGTTTGCAAAAATCGACACGCATTCTGAATTTGATGCATGAATGTCTAAACAAATTTCATGGCATTCTATCCAATGGTTTTTGAGAAAGTTTCTTCTGGACCAATGTTATGAACTGACCAACATCATCTCCGTGGCCGTACCACTAGCGTGGCAAAAAACCTCGTAGTACAGCATTAGAGAACGAGTTCATTCTTAACAGAAGGGGTTAGAGAGTTTGACATTTGCTCTGTTCAGAAGTGACTGAAGGGAGTGAGAAACTGTGTTTGTTTTTCTTACTGTTTCCTTCCCAGCTGGACATTGCTATTATCAGCTAGATGCGTAGTTAACAAGGTGGTTTAATCCTTCTTCAGGCTGCATGGTATTTATGAACACACAAGCATGAATATATGTTATTTCAAGTCTATATTTTTTTTTTTTTCTGGAGCTACTGACTAAATAGGAAGCAAGGCTTCAGATTGTCTAAAAATGCAGATATGGATAAAATGAAATTACTGTGTTCCACTGCAGCATGGGATAAAAAAGAAATGGGCCCTGTGCTTGCTTAGTGACAGCTCCACCAGTGGGCCTGCAGAAGACAGACTCCAGTTTCATAGCAACAGTGATCCAACAAGGCTTTCACTCAAGTTTTACAGAAATATTTACTAGCTTTTCCAGAGCTAAGTAGGGGATATCCTTACCCCTGTGTCTTTTCATATGTCTTCATGGCATTTAATATCTTTAATCTAATTTGACCTTGGCTCGAGCCTAGAGCCTCTGTGCTGAAACCAAGGTAAGGTTGTTGGCAGTGGTGTTTGGTGCATTTTTTCTCTAGGTGGGACACACCAAAAATCAAGCAAACATAAGGGTTGGCACCAGTGTATTTGAATTGATGAAAAAGTTTAATTATTTGTAGCTTGTATTTGCTGAAGGAACATTTGTTATAATGAAATGTGCTTAGTTAGGTAAATTAAGGTACTTGGATCTTTGGAAATTCTTTATGATAACTATGCTTTATATTGCAATTGGTAAAACGACTAAACTGCTATTTTTGCAATACTTCTACCAAAATGACACCTAACAGTCTGACAGCTGTAGCGCAAGAGGATGTGTAGGTACATGACACATGCATTTGTTATGAATACTTTATTGGCCTGTTTAGGGTTGAAACAATAGCTAACAAAGGCACACATCAAGGTACTGATGCATTGTACAAAAGTTAGCTTGAAGCTAATTTTCATCTATAAATGGCAACATTTATGTTTAATATTGTAGGTTACATTATTTTTTTATAATTAATAACACAAACACCATAAAACATATTTTAGCTAATAGCTACTATTAGCTATTAGCTAAAATATGTTTTACTTACTCGTCCAACACAGCTTGGTGTTGCTAGTTTTTTATTTCACAAAGCTCTTGCCAACAACTAAAAGCCAGATCGAGTCTCTTGCTCGGTTAAAATCTCCTTTTGTCTTTTAGCTTCCCTTGTCCACTCTTCTTCAACCATGATGTGTGTAGAACATAGACTGTATAAGGGGTAGAAGCTGGTGAACTCTGGTCCATTACCCGATGCTCCTGTTCAGTCATGATAACAGCGGCGCTTCTGGTCAGCATTTCTTACTTCTACCATCCTGATTTTTAAATCTCTGGAGAAACAAAAGGATTTTGCAACTTCATGTATATATGTGTAAATACTTTAGCAAAGTTTTTATTTTTTTTATTTTTTACGTGAAATCAGATTTATCATAGTTGGTCAGCTTATGTGTTAAAATGTCCTATCAACCGTGTCCTCAATATGTATAATTTTCTCAGTCGCTTTGGTGCATTTCTCGCTCTTTACATTTTCACAACAGTTAATGCATTTCTCAAAACAATTAGTACAAACTGCAAAACCTAGTTGATAACCTGTAACAGCATGTCACTTGCTCTAAATGGATCATAGTTCATTCCTCAAAAGCAAGTATTCATGTCAATGAAAGTGTCATCAAGATGAAAAGTCCTGACACCATGTTTATGAACGAGATAGTCAAATGTTTCTGTCATGTTTTCATTATGACAGTTTACTCTGGAAATGTTTTCAATGCTAAAAAGTCAGATCTTGGTGACGCTACCTGAAAATGCTCCAGACAGCAAAATACACTATTTACACAGCCATTTGAAAACTACAGTTAAGTTACACATTACTGAATTTAATGAGGTAACTGAGTACAACACACTGAATATGTATGTTTCACATTTTTACTGTATATGCTCTTTTCAATTCTATGTGTTTACAGCATTGTGCAACATAAAGTCTCTTTAGGTAAAGCTGTGACAGTCCAGTGTCATAGTGTTGTAGAAATGGTCCACTCTATGTCCTGCTTGGTTCATATATGTTGTAAAGTGTTTATGGTTTATGGATTCAGCTCTGAGTGATTGTAGAGAAGTGGCTTATCATTGGTTCAACTAATGCTTCACACAGCCCTTCTCACCAGTGAAAGAAGAGGTTCACCTGAGAGAAATTATTCAATTCCGGAGACATTTTCAGCAAAAAAAATAAATAAATAAAAAAGATGAAAGAGAAAAAAAAAAGTATAAAATTTGCTTGACAGATTTTGACAACTAGTTCAACATTTTTGTATGTAATGACTCAAGCAATGAAATGAGGACTATTAGTTTTATATGGAATGACTATTCAGCATTCACAAGTATAGTTCATTTTTACTGACATAAGATATGATAATGTTATAAAACAGCAGAGAGTTGTAGTGAAAGCACTTGATGCATGTCCAAAAGTATTTGTAATGTGTTGTAAGGAATGAGGAACTGCTACTATGATGAGCACAAATTACTAAATGTTGTTGAGGTTGAACTAACTGTTGTGCAAATGTTAATACTGATGTGAGGAATGCACCAAAGCCACTGAGAAAAACTGTAACTCACAGTAAGAGGGAGTTAACATGATCTCCCTGTGTCAGTGTGGATTTTCACTGGGTCCTCCGGCTTCCTCCAACAGTCCAAAAACATGCACCTTAAGTTTAATTGGTGACTCTGAATTGCCCATAGGAGTGAATGAGAGCGTGCATGGTTGTCTGTCCCTATGCGTCTGCCCTGCAATAGTCTGGCGACCTGACCTGAGTTTGGATAAGCGGTTAAGGATAATGGATGGTCTTGAAAATGTTTCTACATCGTTGAATATCTCCAACAATGCTCTGGTGCCTCTAAGCATGTAAATATTTTGATATCCCATGCTGTAAACTATACAAAATTGTATTAAGTTGGATGAATCAGTCTCCCATTTCTTTATACACTTAAGATGAGCATGATTTCTGCTTTCTGCTATTCCTGTATTCTTGCATTCTTCAAATAATCATCCAATCAGTATTTACTTGTATGTGAATGTCAAATGTTTTGAACATGTGTTAATGTTTATTAAATGTATGTCAGGCTGCCAGAAGAGTTTGGGTGCTCAGGGATGACCAGCACAACTGATAAGATTTCATAATTCAGAGCATCACATGAGCAGAGTCACACCAATAAAGCTAAATAGTTAAATGTTCATGAGAACTAACTAAGGAATAAGGATCACGGTTTGTTTGGGATTCAGTTGTTCTGTATACAATGTTTAAACTAAACAATTTATAACACCTTCTTAATGCCCTCCCTTACAGTTTCTTCTTGCATCACCACCTATAAGAAAACTCCTCCACCAGTACCACCCAGAACGTCCACCTGTTCCACAGCCTCCAAGCCATACATCTCCATCACAGCCCAGAGCAGCACAGAGTCTGCACAGGTACTGTACAAGTCTATCTATTACCACAATCTGTCCCTCTTGTACTTACAGAACATTACACGCCTGTTTGTAAATGTACATTAGGTGTAAGGGTGAAGCTACCACAGAGCTTATTCACACTCAGCACATATGGAAGGGCACACTTTAAAAAGGAAAGAGTTTCCCCTTGTAGTTCAGGTTATTTAGACAGCAAAGAACACCTCCACAACTCTGTAGGTACTACATCTGCACCAAGACACTTAACAAAACCTGTCCTTTCCAAAGGAAACCAGCACAGGTAAACTACCCAGAAACACACAAATGATGACTTTCTTACAAAACATCAGTTAAAGCAAAGAGCGCTGACACCAAAGAAGGGTAATTTTAAAGGGTAGGCTATGACTGTGCTCAGTATTGATGTATTGTGGTGTGTCCAGGTCTGGACTTTGAGGCAGATTGGACAATGTAAGCTGATATCCTGAAAACACACAATCTTCACAATGAACCATCATTAACATCTCACGCGCTATAACTTTGTGTCAATATTGACATGTGGATGTGTTCAGGGTTGGACTCTCATCACGCATGAGAAATTTGGGACAAATTGGATAATAAATGCTTAAGTTATAACAACTTCCTTCTTTATGGCGAAACACCATATTCGCCAAAAATTGACATTCAAGTCAATATGGGTGACTTCCTGTTGGTTTTAGGGTATTGGTCCAAGAGGCTTTTTGGTGCTTCTCTGCATGTTACATCTGCCTACCAAATTTCATTGGTCTACATGAAAGCTGACCATTGGGTTCCACTCCGTTTAAACATTGTAGGGCACGCAACTGAGGGATTTTGCCACGCCCATTTGCGAGAACTCAAAAATATCAAAATTTTCACCAGACCAGACCTGATGCTTGATGATTTCACAACTTATAATAAAGCCTCCAAAAAGCCACATTTATTTTTGCTGCAAAAATAATAACTCCTTCAATTCTAATAGGATCCTTTTATTGGGAACACAACACACATGGACAGACTTTGTTCATTTGTGCATGTTGAACTGACTTGTATGGAACAGCAACAGCATTTCTCATCTCAGCCTCTATAAATGGTGTCTCAGTCCCCTTTGTCCTCTGGCAAGGAAACAGCCAGCAAACTCAGTTCCCATGATGCCTTGCATTTTATGGCCCCTACAGAGCTGTGATAACCTCATTGGTCTGAAAGACCTCTGACACCACACGGGGTCTCCTGCTTATAACCCCAAACTCGCATTCCTTCATTCTCTCTCTACTCCAGCCTCTCCCCTACTGAGAGGAGAGGGCTTCTCTCTTTCTTCAGCATCTGGCTTGGGACACACAGACCCCAAAGGACAGGCTTGGGGCCTCCTGCTGAGAACTCCCTTCAGAGAAAAGAGTGTCTGCAGCCAGCGGGTTACCCTCTCCCCGACTGCTCTCAAGATTTTGATGAGCACAAAATTTGCTACAACAGCAATCAGCCCAGATACCACGACAGAAGGTCTCTGAACTGCTTTAAATTCAACAGAGTGTGTTTGCAGCACGTAACTTAACTTGGAAGACAGCAGCGACCTGTCTGCAACCCAACTGAGGACTGATAGACCCCATAAAAAAACAAGTCTTCAGCCTTTTCCTGCACCTTTCTTCACCATCATTCCCATTTATGGACTGGTAATGTACTGGGCATAGACTGAGATAGCAACAAGCAAAAGGCTAAGCAAACGATTTTAATCTGTAATTGATGATTTGGTTTAATGTGTGTTGTTAAGTATTATTGTTGTAATATCTGTGTCGGTTATTTGTATTAGGCTTTGCCACACCATTTGTAGTTGAATATTAGTCCTGTTTTACACAGACACAATGTCATGCATGCACCCCCCAACACACACACACACACACACACACACACACACACACGCACACACACACACACACACACACACACACACACACACACTACCTCTCTCATACACTTGAAAATAGTCTGCTTAAATTATTTGTTTGTTTTACTTTGCTTTTTAGAATAAATACTTTTTGGAATACACATGCTGTCCATTTAATGTTGTACATGTATAAGTGATATGCTAACCTCTTCTATGAAAATAATTCCAAATTATTTCTACCATTACTAAATATTAATATGGTAATTTGGTTACAGTTATAAAGTTAATTATTATTATTATCAGGGTTCCAAATTGATAATTTGGTAACTGTATGTGACTGATTAAGGTGAATCTTTTCTCTGTTTTACAAAGTGGTGGCCCAACTCGAGGTAACTAAATCAAGTCTATCTAGTCAATCTAGTCTATATCATTTCATATAATTGATAATTATTTATGATCATTTTTAATGTGTGAAACCCACACAAGTGGTGCTCATCACCGACCCTTGCAGTCGGTGCTCGGGCCCTGATGAATAAAATACAAAATAGATTGGAAATAAATATTATTATAAGGGCCGAGGTACTCTTCATCCCCCCATGGATTTTTACACAGCTATGGTCATACCACCTTCAACAGATGCTACAGCCAATCTGAAAGTTTGAAATTCATATTAAAAGTTATTATTACCAACATGTCAAATCATTTTTCATAATTGTGTAATCACTCCTGTTTTACTGTGGAAATTTATACTATCTGGATATCCAGAAGTCAAATAATTTAACCAGCTGATAATTAAAGCTGTTTTGATTGGACAATGTGAATTTCATACATGTAGCATACATTTTGGCTGAAATAACAGGGGCATGCAGATTACTCCAAGTCATTTGGCAGTATTGCCAAAATATGTATGCACCTCATAACTTTGTCTCTGGATATCTAGGAGTCAAATAATTTTACCAGCTCATATTTGGCTGTTTTTAATGGACAGTTCATACATTTAATACTCACCTGGTCTGAGAAAAGAGCAGATCCAGATTTTGGCAGGTAATTAAATATAGGTCTGTCTCTGCTGAATAATGCATCCACATTGTAGCTTTATTTCAGAAGGGCCTTTTTTGATGGATAAAATACATTTAATAACAAGGTAAGCTGAAATAAGAGGGGAAGCATTAGGTTGGGTAGCTGATCACGTTTACCAAATATTGCATTTAGCCTCTAACACTCAGTAAGAACACCAGAAATGAAACTATGCTAGGAATCAAATGGTATTATCAGCACATTCACTCTTTCAAAGTCTATCAGATAAAGAATATGACATTATTTTTTCCAGATTTTAAAACCTAATTTTTGAAAAGCTGTTCAGAAAACTGCCTGAAAATGCAAAAACGCAGCAAAAAACAACACAGAGGAACATAAATAGATACCTTAAGCCAGATTGCATGAATCTATCTGTATTGCAGTGACATGGATAGCTTTACTTGAACATGAGCAGCATGCTACAAAACAAACAATTCTTGTTCCAGAAACAAAGGACACACACACCGGAATGCAAGCAAACAATAATAAATAATAAAATAATATTTTATCAAAAGTTAATATTGTATTTTAACTCAAATAAAGAAATAACTTAAATGAATGAATTAAGGAAGGCATTGACTCTGATGCCAGCTACAAGTGGTCATATTAACACTTCATCTTGAAAACAATGTTACATGTTCTCTAAAACCAACCAGGATGCATACATGGAGGAGGAGGGACCCAGAGGTGACATGACCATCCAGTCTGGGCTCAGTAACTCAACAGAAAGCATTGACAGCATGAAGGCCCTGACAGCTGCCATAGAAGCTGCTAATGCTCAGGTCAGTGCTTGTTATTGTTTGTGTACAAATCAACATTTGCTTTGTGCAGTTAACAGCTTGTAACTTTGTAATAACCCCACTGTAAAACCCAATGTTGGTTGTTTGTTATTATAACTATTTTTTCGTTTTCAATATAACAAAGATTTGTGCAAAAAGTCATTTTAACTTAAAATATTGAGTCAAATAGCAAGATTCATTTGAGTTATCTCCGTTGTCTTTGTTGTCTTGACATAAAATTATTTTGCAGCATGGACACTCAAATATTTAAGTTGAAACAACAAGTTGGGTTTTACAGTGCACCAATAACGTTTTGCAATTTTGGGAATGAAGAGTTTGCAATGATTTTACAGACGATTTTAATCTGTAATTGATGATTTGGTTTAATGTGTGTTGTTAAGTATTATTGTTGTAATATCCGTGTCGGTTATTTGTTATAGGCTTTGCCCCACCATTTGTAGTTGAATATTAGTCCTGCTTTACACAGACACAAGGTCATGCATGCACCCCCCACCCCAATTTAATGTTGTACATGTATGAGTGATATGCTTACCTCTTCTATGAAAATAATTCCAAATTATTTCTACAATTCTAAAGTTGATCATTATTATTTCATTATTATTATCAGGGTTCCAAATCAATAATTTGGTAATTGTATGTGATATACATTTTCATTTTTTCATAAATATTTTACTTAGAATATGCTTTATGTCATGTAGGTCCATGGGCCAGCCAGCCAGCATGTCAATAACAGCACCATGACAGTCAACACTCCCATCCCCTCCATCCTGACCAGAGGACCAGCTGTTGAAGATCACCGGGATTTATACAGGAAAGAAGCGTTCAGGAAGGGCAAATGTCTCTCCATAGGTATCCAGGTATGTGTGAGACCACAGTGGAGGCAGAGAGATGTTGAGGAGGAGGCCAGAGGACATAATGATCTTAAGCTTCCTACACATTATGCACTGCAAAAAAGGTGTGTCTTAAAACAAGATAAAAACATTAAATCTGAGGGAAATGATCTTGCTGCATGGACAGATGATTTCACTTGACAAGATTTCTTAAATTAAGACTTAAGAATTAAGATCTAGAAATAATAAGCATGTTGAACGCTTAAAATAAGAAATGAACTCTTAAAACAAGATAAATTATCTAACACTTCTAAATCTAAAGCTTTTTTTTTATCTTGGTAAGAAACAAATAATTGTCAGGTCACTCTGCTCGGACCAGTTCATCGCTGCTTGCAGCTTTAATTTATCTTGTATTAAGAATGAATTTCTTATTTTAAGCGTTCAACATGCTTATTTCTCCATTTAATAATCTTAATTCAAGAAATCTTGTTAAGTGAAATGATCTGTCCATGCAGCAAGATCATTTCCCTCAGATTTAGTGTTTTTATCTTGTTTTTATACACCCCTTTTTTGCAGTGTGTTGAGTCTGTATTCTGTGTTCATATGTGTATTTGTAGTGTTAATTTGTAGTACTAGGTTATATTAGGGATTTATCCTGTTGGTCTCCTGTAGGTGGATGGACCAGAGGAGATTCCAGATCCAGAAGACCCATCCAAGTTCACCTCTGTAGGGGTACAAGTGGAGGATGACAGAGGGTGAGGCACACATTTTTCTTTACCCTAAGAGCATTTGCAACTGCTAAACATGCGCAAATAAGTTAAAAAGACAAAAATTACGATTTGTCAGGAGTTATTTAAGGTGGAAGGCCGTGATGAACAGGTGGTATTAACCCATAAGAACTCATGGTGACACAGGTGTAACAAACACTTTAAATGTTCTGGAATCTCCCATATTCAGCTTTATGCTTCACCTTAATCCATTAAGTCCCTAAACAACACATACTCAACACCCTGGTGTGGTGGTCATGTGACTGTGACAAGAAGTGACTTCTCCAAAATGTGGCTGTGACTGGAAACAGAAATGTGAAAAATTTAACACATTCTAATCCGTTAATCGGGTGTCCTGTATTAGGGTTAGGGTTATCCATTTGACCCTATTAGGATTTGTTATTTGTTTTAGTATTGATTTATTATTAGTTTGTTATTTAAAAACAAATCTGAAAAATAATTTGTTGTTAAACAGCACTATTATTGTCACAATTTTAATATATTTATATTAAAATAAGAAATATCGTAAAAATAAATACCATAAACGCCCAATGTGACATATATGTCACATCACAGATCTTTGACATTTAGGGGTAGCCTTTTTTCAAAAACATCATAAATGTGTTCTATGTGGTCCACTAGGTCTGTGGTATATCCCCCATATTTCTTTCAAGGATAAACAGGTCTGGGTTGTTATGGCTTAAGGAGTCTTTTGAAAGTGTCCAGGGATGAGGCAGTTCTGATGTCTGAGAGTTGCAGAGTCTGGGGGCTGTAGCACTGAAACCTCTGTTACCAAAAGTCTGCAGTCTGGTGGAGGGGATGGAGCAGACCTGTGTCCCGAGATCTGATGGGGAGCAGGTGGAGGTGGATGAGGGTGGGGCTGATGTGCTGCCAGGTCTTTGTGCCAGTAAGGAAAAGGCAGCTGATTTCTGGACTGGGTAAAAAATGTTATATGAATGATGAATGATAGATTTCTTTGTACTGTGACTACAGATTTATCATGTCCAGAGTGCTGAGGTGAAACCAAACGGTAAAATTAAATTTAACCCTCTGGAGTCTGCAAAACCACCAAATCCAGACTTCTTCATGACATCCAGACTAGAAAACAAAGCAGCGTGGAGCCCTACTGTAAATTTACCTCTAAAGTTCTGGCTGTAAACTCCATGAGGCCAGTTTCAGTTTGATGATGATATACCAAGTAAAACTGGAGACAAGCTCAAATAGATTTAGTATAAAATGACAGAATGTAACCCTCTTGTATGTTATATTTGCAACCTTTGTTCACATTTGCAATATTTAAAATTCTTTATTGTGCATGATAGTGTTTTGAAAGTAAAAAAAAGATACAAAAACACATTTTATGTTGGACTAAAGGACTAAAAAAAGACACAAAATGTTCAAAAAAAGAAACAAAATGACCAAAAAATACACAAAATGAGAGGACAGAAAGACCAAAAAAACCCACAGAAGACACAAAATGACAAAAAAAAAGACACAAAATTACCAAAAAAGACACAAAATTACCAAAAAAAGACACAAATGACCAAAAAAGACACAAAATTACCAAAAAAGACACAAATTACCAAAAAAGACACAAAATGATCACAAAGACATGAAAAGACATGAAAGGGATTCAGAAATTGACAAAATAGCCCAAGACTCCAGAGGGTTAAAACATCTGGCAAAAGCACCTACAGTGGAACTTCTGTTAACCCTTTGCATTGGCAATGAATCCAGCTTTACTCTAACCTCGACAGCTTGAAACATCTTTCCATTGTTTCTTTTGGTAATAACATAAGTGTACTCTGAATATAGACTTGAGAAAAGTAAAACTATGAACAAAATTGTTGTAGTTCTTACACATAAAACTAAATTTTGATCAGAAGATCAGATCCAATATATTTTTTTTAGTTCGTCACACATTTTTAATAGTCTGATTAGATAATGTATGAATTTAAGCTTACATGATGTGTCTTTTCCTTCAGACTAGCTGAGTCTAGCTGAGTCATTTCCGGCTGTCACATAATTATCTCTCTCTCTCTCTCTCTCTCTGTCTGTCTCTCTCATCTTGGGCACAAACAAACACCCACATATTCATCTGCCAAGGTTATCCACGGCAATAAACTCTAATAACTGCAGCTGAGGACCAGTTTCTGACTTCTAGACTCACAGCAGTTTTCTTTAGACCCCTATCTCTTCAAACCTCTCTAAAATTATGTTAAATAATGTCATGAAAACACATACAAATTATAGAATACTTTATGCAGATACATCTGTCTTGATGATGCTGATACTGTATCAACTCACCAAACTACATCCCATACAAACAAGACAATAACCATAGTATTTACATCAACAGTGTACATAAAACATTACATTTATCAATTTTTCTTAGCAGGAAAAGCATATTCTGGATCTGCCCCGATGTCTCAAATTGACTTATAATATTCAACACAGTCTAATTGAATTTGTTCATTTACTTCTCTTCAATTTGGAGGAGCAACACTTTTAGTCTTAGATCTTTCTAAATGTCTGATCTCAGCACCTGATCTCAAACCATTCCCGTTGGGGTGTTTTCTAGCCTCCAGGATACGATTAAGAAACACCACCCTGGAACAGTTTTAGCAGGGACTGATAATTGTTGCTCTCATTAAAGGATTTATCGCATTGCAGGTGTATTGGACTGTATTGGTTTAAGTGTGTCCCTCATGTATTTAAAGATTTATGTATTGTTAGATTACTGGCATTCAACATATTATTAAAGATACTTCATCAACAGTTAAGATAGAGTTAAGATAAAGTCAAGTTTCACTGAAGTGTCAGACAGGTGTTTCAGTAATGTGGAAAAGGGTGACTGCAACTCTCTAATCCAATGCTTGAAGCTACTATGCAGTTATATGTCAGCTTAAAAAAGAAAATGTGACAAGGAAAAAAAGATTTATTTACAGTTAATAAACACAAGTTTATTGATACAAAATTTAATCCTAGGCAACAGCTAACATGCCCAACCTTAAATCCTGGTAAAGAAAATGTTTGTAGTGCAGCTTTTGTCATGTTCTTCTAAAATCATTCATTCATTCTCCAGAAACACTTATCTGCATTCGGGTCGCGAGTGACCTGAGCCGGTCCCAGCTGACATTGGAGACCTGTCCAGAGTGTACCCCACCTCTCTCCCAGACTATCACAGGACTGACACATAGAGACAGACCACCATTGATGCTCTCATTCACTTCTACGGGCAATTTAGAGACACCAATTAAACCTAAGCTGCGTGTCTTTGGACTGTAGGAGGACCTGGAGAGAACCCAAGCTGACACAGACAGAACATGCAAACTCCACACAGAAGAGCTCTTAAATTTCACTAATGTACGGAGCCCCCGAATTGACATGAAAAAAAACCCAACTTGAAATCTTGACTTTGAAACTCGAGATCTCGACTTTAAAACTTGAGATCTTGACTTTGAAACTCAAGATCTCAACTTTAAAACTTGAGATCTCGACTTTGAAACTCGATTTTAAAGAGACTGGGTGTTCCACATGGCTAATATTCACGTTGGATGGGTGACCGTGATCATGGTTCCTGCAGGCAGTCTAAACCTACCTAATGTGTATATGATGCACCTGGATGCAAGAAATGCCATATGCTTTGAGCGGCTCATTTCACTACATGCAGTCTAGTGACGTTTAATTGCACTTATGGGATATGTTGACGTTAGTTTTGTCTGCTTGTGTCTGAGAGACAACAAGTTTGCAATTTGTGACAGGAGCTGATGTTGACTGTGTGAATAAAATAAGCATAGTGTGCATGTCCACGCCACACAGACACATGCGGTAAAGTCAACATTAAAGCTAAAGTTATAGCCTATAAGTGCAATTAAACCTTAACTCCACCAATGTTTTTGACAAGCGAACAAAACAGGGAAATCTTGACTTTGAAACTCGAGATCTCTTCACAATATAATACCTTATATCTACACTGTTTAAGCCAAGTCGGCACCTATGCACAGTCCCATTACGTTTTATAGACATTTGTAGTTAACTAATAAAGTAAAACATTATGTTTATGCTGCATTTTGCTTAACTTTCACTTCCCTTTATAACATGCATCAGGCACTTTCCTCAAAACAGCCTAATTAAGCCTCAAAGTTTTTCCACCAAAGTTAAACTCGTACACAGAGAGATCACAACTTTCAGTGTCGCAATCTTGAGTTTTAAAGTCGAGGTTCAAGGTTGTTGTTTTTTTCTCATGTCACTTTGGGGGCTATGTAGTAATGCAACAATTTTTGAAAAATGGTTGCCAATTTCTCAAAATACAACCTGTCAACCATAACACCAGTGATATGAATCACTTTCACATCGTGGGATTTATTTAAAACAATCTCGGCCATCCGTCCATCCATCCATCCACCCATCCATCCATCCAGCCATCCATTTACATGGCCTTCTAGCTTTGGCACTAGGCTGAGTAAAGTAGTCCAGACATCCCTCTTCTCATCAATCCCAGCTCTGGGAGATTACAAGGCATTCCCAAACCACATCAATTATATAATCTCTCAAACGTGTTTGGGGTCTAGACCGGGGTTCTTTCCAATACCCCACCCAAAGACTCCAAGAGGGCTCGATACTGGATTTTGGTTCTATCCTCAACAGGGAGATGACATTTAACATCCATTCTGTATTCCCCTATCGTGTTTATGACACCAAGGGTCAGAAAGCCTCTGTCCCTGCCTTTGCCCGCTTCCTGGCTTACAATAAATCCGTCCCTGTGCCTATCTCTGTGGGTCTAGTGGTAATGAGCCTCCAGGAAAGCAGCCTTGTGTTGTTCTTTTAGACTGTGCCTGACTGGCATCAGGGCCCAGCAACCAAACACCTGGTGCCAAGTTGCCCCAGTGTGCCTGTTCATGTAGGGTCTGTGAAGTGAGACTTGGAACCAATGTGCTTTTTAAATCCTGACCTGTTTCTGTTTGTCTCCCTCTTGTGGTCAGGTATCGCAGGTTCCAGCGCTCCAACAGTGTGACAGCAGCTGTACAGGTAAGCTTCCATAACGGCTATTTTATTATTGAGTTACAGAGCTCAAAGCATTTCCTCCTCCAGTGCACTTAGGCTTTTTTCTTGTCCAGTGAATATTAGTTAACAAAGTACCTACATTTTCATCCAAATCCAGTAGCCCATCACACATTTCATGAACATTTCAAATTGATAAATTACAGTTTAGAGTGTGGCAGGTACAAGTACAAAGGTATCAAGTAGAAAATTAATAGTATAAATGCCTCGTTTTTGAGTGTCTTCTTATTTTTGAGAGTTAACTGTATGGCTCCTCTCATATTATTTAGTGTTTGAAGGATGAGGATATTTAATTCCCAATAGTAGTAGTAGTAGTAGTAGTAGTAGTAGTAGTAGTAGTAGTAAAAATGATGATTTGATTGATTGATTGATTGGTTGATTGGTTGATTGGTTGGTTGATCGATCGATTGATTGATTGATTGATTGATTGATTGATTGATTGATTGATTGACACATAATTCCATGCTGGTGGCATGTAATGTGCGAGCAGCATGGAAACAATGCCAATGTAAAGTCAATGGGGATAATTTTTCATGCAGGATACACAGATTCATGGTTTATATACTGTCTCTTTTATAACGCCTTACCAGAAAGCCTTTTGACAACTGCAAGCCATACTTGTATGTATATTAACATGTTAAGATGTCATGGTCATTCCATGTAATTTTGGTAGATATCCACAATCTGCTACGATACAAATATATATAACATTCAAAAAGAAATATTAAAACTTTAATAAAAGGGAAAATTAGTGGAAATTTTAATACATAGAGGATTACCTTTGTACTATTAATTGATACAAAGGTACATACAAAAAGAAGCCAATTAAACCAGAAATATAAATGTATGTCACATTTATCAATTAATTAATTTAATAATTAATATAATTTTGGTACATTTAATGGCATATTAATGTATTTAACAAGTCATTTGTTTACTTACTTGGCAAGTGCTAATACATAGACCTGGAGATATTTGACCCTGTTCAAACGCTTTTAACCCAAACTGAACCAAAGAGAGTAACACACTATTTTATTCTGAATTAATCCAAAACTTAGATCCAGGTCCAGAAAAACAATATTGTGGTTGTTGTTTTTTTTTTTTGCAATGTTCAGATATGAGAAAATTGTTGGTGAATGTGCAGTTAAAAAATACAGCAGGGTATAAAATATGTGGGCACATACAGCAGATTATCATCAGCATAGAAGTGAACATTTGAGTCTTGAGCCCTGACGTACATCAAGGATGTGATGATCTCCTAAAATAATTATGATGCACCACCTGATCAGAGCTTGTACATGCAACAGGGTTTTATATTTTAAACTCAGTCATTAATTATTAATTTGAATTATTCATTATTCCATCCAGGCAGATCTCGACATGCCGGACCTGCTTGACACCCCTCTAGATTCTCCGGACACTGACATGGAAGTCCTGTCATCTGGTGCCATCTCTCGACAATACTCCCGTGATGCTGCCACCTCTACTGTCAGCATCCAGGGCTCAGGGAACCACTACCATGCTTGTGCATCTGATGACTACGACGATGTGGGATTTGACCCTTCCATCCTGCCCCCTCCAGACCCCTGGATAGACAGCGTAACCGATGACTCACTCACTGATGTCAACTTTAACAGCTCTGCTATACTGGAGGTATGTGGGAGCAGATTCCTTAACAACAGGTCCACGGACATTCAAGACATGAGCCCAGCTTTCATTTCTACAAATGAAAGACAGGTTGACAAGTTGCCGAGGCCCACCAAGAAGTTTTCAACCAGAATTGGTGCCACTTTTGACCCAGGTTCGAGCAGTGATACTGTGTCATGTAAATAGGGTGTAATAGAGGCTAGCTGTGAACATAGTGAAGGATTTATTAACTGAAATGTAATATTTTAGTTTAGTTACTATTAACGCTCTCAGGGGTTGATAGAGACCAAGCCAGAGCTAAAAGGAGAATGAAAATTGGACTTTCATGATTAAGTGGACATGTTAGCAACTATGGTCTCTATAACTGTTGTTGGTCATCATAATTGTTGATTACCTTTTACGGGACAAATTTGAAAATCTTCCTTTTGATGAAAGACAAACATACTTGTATACATACATACATTATCTACTGAACTCTCATCCCTCTGTTACTAGGCACCACATTTAAGAGAGCATGGGTCACCCTACTGCTCAAAACCAGGTTGAAAACTACAGATCGACCCTTTTTATCAAAATTACTTGACCTCACAATCTTTAACCATGTCTTTGAATTCCTTTCTGAGAACAATCCCAATCAGTCTATCTTTAAGCAGGATTGCTCTACTGAGATTACACTCCTGTTAGTAATAGAATCACCACATTTTTGCTGCAGGATCTGTCTGTTGCCTTTTACACTGTTAACCACCAAATCCTCCTCTCTACATTCACTGATCTTGGTATCTCAGGATCTCTCCTGTGTCCTGGTTCATGTCCTACCTTCCAGGGAGATCTTTTTAAGTATTTTGTAGTGAGTAAGTGTCCAAACCTATCCACAGGGGTGCCTCAAGGGTCAGTGCTCATTCCCCTTCTCTTTTTATTAAATACCACCAGACTTGGTGCAATCATCCACTCTCATGGTTTCTCAAACCACAGCTATGTGCTGACTTTAACCAGCTCTTCCCTCTATACATTAGATCAACCCAACTCCTACCACAAGGCTGTTCCAACTAACCTTTAAGGTTCCTGTGGTCGATTTGCACTGTACATCAGGAAGAGCCTACCTGACTGAGCATAACTGGCATGGCTCTTTCACTTTTACAGGGCCCTAAGCCACATGCTAGACTGTTCTCCCTTGTAATTCTCTCGTGGTGAAACAAGTTACCAAATTTCAGCCGATCTTCCCTCAAAATCTTTAAGATGAGACTAATAACAGAGCCCTTTCATGAACCCATTCACACATAAATAATACCAAATGACGTAATGAAGTGTAGCGAAACAGATTATTTTAACCAATCTGCACTTAAACTGCATTACCATACAACAGTACTGGAACATTTACAATAATTCATCGATGTGAGTTGTGAATCATTAAACTCAAGCAATTTCCACACGGAAAATTTTTTTGGGGCACTGTAATTATTATTTCAATCATCTATATAAATTCTACAAAGAAATATGAATTCAGTGCTTTTACTCTAAAATAGCAGTTTTTCGTGCATTACTTAGTGATTGTTTGTTATGATGTGTCCTCAGTTTTGTATGTTAATTGAATCATTTGTTCTAAGTAATATTCACTAAACCAGTTCATTGGCTTAATTAGTTAATATTTCCAAGTAAAATGTAATTGAGGGACATCAGCGAATCTGCAATTTACTTTTGTATTTTCATTTAAAAAAAGTGGTTCTATTAAATAAATATTACTTAGAAACAGTCTGAGTAAAGATTACTTTCTGTGTGGAAAAACTTGCCTAGCTTTTTTTAAGTAAATGTCACACCAGTTTTTTTTCAGTGCACTAAATTACATTCATACCTTACAGAAATGACCAGAGGCCTGGATATAAAAATTGTATAACCTTCATTTTAAAATTGTCAGCAAAGGTCATCTGCTCGATCCCTTAAATCTCCCTGAATGACTACAATACAATAACATTATTTATGTGAAGTATATCATGTAATAAAAAGCTAAGTGCAGTTCAGTGTTTATTCATGAAATTATAATAAGTAATAGGTTATTTAGTCTTCTTGTTACCAGCCTCTCAAGGAATTTTTTCCAGAAAGTTTTTTTTTTTACAGTGCACACAGATTGGACAGATAGTGGACCATGACAATTTGACAAAAAGTATATTGGACAGCAATCGCTGACTACATGTTTCATTGTCAAGGCATATATGAGCATTGGCTTTGTTACATTGGAGTGGATATACAAATTGCCTCAGCATATTTGTCTCTATGTGTTGTGAAAGTCTGAATATTTGAAACGGCAGGTGGTGCAGCGGTCAGTGTGTCACAGAGATGGACGTTGGTTTCTAAAGCTGCTGCAGGCGGAGACCGACCGCATGGAGGGCTGGTGTCGACAGATGGAGCTGGAGCAACGGGAAAACGACCTGCCTGAAGACAGTATGTGTTTGTTTGTGTTGTTCTTCATGTCTTGATTCCAAGTATGTATGCTACTATGTAGAAAAGACATTATTTAATTTGCATTTACACCTGACATTTGTACATTATTATATTCTATAAGAAAGTAATCACATAGAGCACTGGCATTGGTTCCCAACATTTTTTTGCCTTTGACCTTTTAATATGAAGAAAGTATCTCATCATAGGGTGCAATTCAGCATGTTAACAGGTAAATTAAAAAAAAGTTTTTTTGTGGTTTGAAGACAAAACTATGCAGTATTTCCCAAGAACAAGGCAAAGATTAAATAAAATTAAAATATAAAAATATTGTAATGTAATGTACCTGTATTTTATCGTTTCTGATTTCCTGTTCCAGTAATCTTCTCTTCTCTTTTTGTGGATGTCCCAATCACAAGGTTGGGAGCCACTGACACAATTTTAAATTAGTTTTAAATGAAAGATGCATTAAGGTTTGACCGCAGTACTGCAAATTCCACCGCAGAAAATCTGAAAAATATCTGAAAATCAGGAGCATGAAAGGTTAGCCTGGCATTGCCATGCGCCAATGGGTATTAGTCGGAGCCTCTCCTTTCATTTTTTTAATTTCCAAGGGGCGTTATCAATGGATGTAGACAAAAATGCCTCTGATTGTACAACCAGTCAGAGCAATAAAACATGACATCAGCATTTTTTCACTTGCCTATAAATGGTTTTGCCATAAGTCACAAACAAATGATTGTACCATGATAGTCCTTAGGTCATGAACTCTACACTGTAAAAAACGACAGTAAAAGACGTAAAATGATAAATTTGTTAATTCAGCTTCAGTAACTATGAAACACCATAAATGTATATATCAGCCAAAACAGTATTTTTTAAAATTTTTTGGGAGAAAAATACATTACTCCACTATAAAATACACTGGCACCGTGTTTGTAACAAAAATATACTGTAACATACAAGCCATCACTGTAATTTTTGCATTTATTTTAGTAAAAATACTTTTTCTCTCTGTTAAATGTACTAAACACCATATCTCTAACAAAAATATACTGTAATACAATTTATGCGGCATTTATAAAGTATTTTCTTGTCAATTATATGGCAGAACAGCGTTTCTTTTGATGGAAAAACTTTTTTTTCCCAGTAAAATATAATCTTAAAAAAAAATTAAATCTTAAATGTGAAATCAACAGTGCTAATATCATTTTACCGTAATATTAGAAAAACTTGCACCGTATTTATTACTGGAAAGTTCTGGCAACAGCTGCCGGTTTTTAACCCTTTATCCGGTAAGGAACCATATATGGTCACTTCCACGGACATCCAAAATGGCGTTGCTACGCAGCCCAGTGAGGTCAGAGAACCACGTGACTTCTCTCAGCCAATCAGCTAATATTAGGCTATGTCACAGATAGTGATATCACACCATCGGACCAATCAGCATCAGCCATGAGCATTTCTAATTTCCCTCTTTCACCAGATGCCCAAAGTACGGCTTTTTTTACACCTCCTGCTATTATATATTATATTATATATGTTATATTGTTATATATCTACATAAATAACAACTATATAAATATATACATGTGTTATAAATGTTCCATAAAACATTTAACAACATAAAAATCAATGTTCCTTTAAGTTTATATGTGACTTTCCTATATTTTTATGCATTCACCTTTTTAAAAATGTTTTCCTCTAGACAGGCGAAGAACCATATATGGTCACTTCATTGATCTTGTTTTTCAACAAAAAAATGTTATATTTTTAAAAATGTCACAAATGTAAAAAAAGTATTGTAGTGTCCTGCAATGACACTTTAGGGTTGAAATTGTGAATTTCCAAGTATTTCAATGAGTGCCTGATAAAGGGTTAACCATAAAAACAACAGGTTTTTTTTTACAGTGTACATCGTCACATGGAAGTGCTAAAATGAAAAACAAATGGATGTGCTGTAGGTTAGTGTCTTTCTGAGCTCTGTGTCTATGCTCACAGTTCTGGGGAAGATGAGGAGTGCTGTAGGAAGTGCTCAGCTTCTGATGTCCCAGAAGTTTCAACAGTTCAGGGAGCTGTGTGAGGAGAATCTGGTAAGTCTGAAACACTCACTGCCAAAATGAAATGCACACAATAATTTACACTAACGCTACACCTTTCACTTTTATGTAGTATACTTTTTTAACAAACTAATATTTGATTTACAAACACATTATTGGTTTCTTGAATTACTTTTCATGTGGGGCATCCTTTCATTTCTTTCTTGCTTTTAGCTCCACATTTCCTCTTAAAAATTGCTTTTTAATTTGATTGTTATTATTGTCAAGCTGCTCTCCTTTCCACCCACAGTTGTTATAAAACCATCCAGATGCTAGTTTTCAAAGTGTCTTCAAAGCTCTTAAGTAAAAGTACTATAGTCCAGGAGATCTTTGCCAAATTTGTGGTGATATGTTCACTTTTTCATAAAAGCATGAAACTTGGTGCATTTGTACAGTTTGGGGCCCTGAACATTTTCAGAAATGGAGCCATCGCAAAAACTCCTTGTGGCAGCCCTAGCGGCCATTTGACTTTCTTCCATAACCGAATTATGTATTTTGCATCATAGCTCCTGAACCAAACATGATAACATAGAAAATGTGATGTCTACCCCCATGTTCTGATGGTTGAGGTTTACAGGGATACCATATACAACATAAAAAAAAAGTATTTTAGAAACACATTTATTTGATTGTCTTGTTGTTGTTTTGTGGAAGGGACAAATCTAAGGAGATGTGGCAGTGGCGGTTCTAGACCAATTTTACTGTGGGGGCCAAGCAGGGGCCAGTGTTTAATCAGAGGGGCACATTAGCACATTAACAAGTGGCAAAGATGATATTTAACATCTTTATTTTAGCTTATTTAAACATCTCATTTAAGATTAATGCAGTTACAGTGAGTTTGCTAGTTTTGATTTAGTTTTAGTGTACGTTTTTTTAAGCTATATTGATAAATTAAATCATACTGAGTAGCAATATGGACGACACCCTTAAAATGATATTACATCCTCATTTGATGAAAATTATCTCACCATGATATCAGTAATTCATATTTTCATGTCTTATATATGTACTTTACTCTTACTTACTTTTCTTTAGAATGTACAGTATATATTTTCTGGTGCTCGGGGTCTCTCAATTAAAACAATAAGAAAATAAATATTTTGTTGACATCCCTTGAAGTAGAGTGTGACCACAGGAGTCATCTTTGGTACAGGTTTATTCGTGTCATTTAATTTTATTCTAATGAAATAGCTGTAAGAAATGTTAACAAAATGTTAACTTGCTAACTTAGTGTTAGACGAGTTGACCCATACAACTACTGTAGCTAATGTTATGTGGTAAATTCAATACTAGGTGAGCTCAGCACTGTTCTGTCTAAACAGTGATACTAAAAATAACTTTAGATTGCCTTGAACTTTCTCAAAGATTGAAGTGTTGCTGTACACATTAGCTTGGTGGCTGACATGACCCATTTGCCATAGTAGAACATTGTAAGCTGCATCAATATTTAACTAGTCCAAGGTTACAATATTGTAACCCTCGTTCTTGTGCCTGCCAGGGCTGCTGCAAACCTTTTAGCCTCCACTCTCTGTTCTTCCAGTTGGACTTGATGGATGCCTGGGTCTTTAACTATTTTCAGAGAACTGCCTCTATGGCTGTCTATGTCCATTTGGGACATAGACACCCACGCAAAAACGTTCACTGTAAAAAATTTAGATTTTATGGTGAAAAACTGCTAAATCGTTACAGTAAAAGACTGTGAAATGATAAATGGATTCATTCAATTTCAGTAACAAAGAAACATCGTAAATGTATATTAAAAAAAAATACACTGGCAGTATACTGTAATATATATATATATATATATATATATATACAAGCCATTATTTTTGCATTTATTTTATGTAAAAATACTTTTTCTCTCTGTTAAATGTACTAAACACCATATCTCTAACAGAAATATACTGTAATATTTAATGGTAAAATCTTTAATTCATGCAGCATTTATAAAGTATTTTCTTGTCAATTATGTCAAAACAGCGTTTTTTGTTTTTTTTATGCTAAAAAATAAAATGGCAATCTTAAACGGGAAATCAACAGTGCTAATATAATTTTACCATAATATTACAAAAAGTTCCACTGTATTTATTACGGAAAAGTTCTGGCAACCACAGCTGCCGTTTTTTTTAGTGTTATATATCATACCTTCCTCTGTTTTCATCTATGAAACTTCCACTTTGTCCTCCTTTTCTATCGTCATAGAACCCCAACGCCCATCCTCGTCCTGTAGCCTCAGACCTGGCTGGTTTTTGGGATATGCTTCAGCTGTCAATAGAGAACATAAGCCTCAAATTTGATGAGCTTCACCAGCTCAGAGCCAACAGCTGGAGACCCCTGGATCCCCCAGAAAGAAAGGTACACAGATAAGCTTCAAGTATCCTGATGGGTTGACCAAGGATAACACCAACATCTGAATAGAACAATTCATTTTGTGCTGTTTCTTTCACTTCATGGCTACTGTGTGGGGGTCATCATATGAATGTGTCATTTGGCAGCAGATTACTTTTGTTTGTAGAAGACAAAAGGATATGTCATTGCATGATCATCAGTGTTTTTTTTTTTTTTTTCAAATCTATTTTGCTCTAAAACTAAAACGTATTGCCCACTTTAACCCATTTGGAGTAAATGAAGGTAGGATGAACACCCAGTGGAAATACAAATTGTGTTAGCCAGGTAATGATTCAGCAGTGTCAACCTAAGTCACAGTTCCTGATAAGGCTGCTATCAAAAATGAAAGAAAAAATATTTTTTTTGATATGATAATCACAATTTGACCTATATATTTTTGGACAAATGGTTTCAGATTCACTAAGACATTTGTAGTTTGCAGTTTGCCTGAGTATCATGTGTGGCTAACACTGGGTCTCCACAGAGCTAATGCACAAGTTTTTATTTTGTCAACCCACAAGATTTATATTTCACTTTTACCACTGCTCATTTTTAGAAAGACCACTGAATCACATGTTCTTTATTTATGTTGCGTGCATTTAGATTGAAATGATTTACCATGGAGATGCAAGAAACCAGCTAGCCAACAGTGTAGTAAAAGCTGTGCTGTGCAGCTTAGGCTTGTCCTCCAGGTGGGCATTTTCCATTTCCACATGCACCCCTTTAGGTTAATGTGATGTCAAATTAATGTCATATGGCATAAACAAGCACCTCGGTCACTTTCACATAAGTCAATTTCTTCACATACAGCATGTAAGCTAGTAGGAGTTAAACAAGGCTCCTCACTTGGGAGTGTGTCTATGTTCCCCGGGTTCCCCTCTTTATATAAGTCTGGGGAACATAGGACCCTTTTTCCCCGCTTTTCCCCAGAAGGTGTCTTTTTCAGAAAAAGGGTCCTATGCTCCCCGGTATATATAGCTACAGGGGAACATAGGACCCTTTTTAGGAAAAACAGGGAACATAGGACTTTTTTCCCTATGTTGCCCCGAGCGGGGAACATAGGGATGACCCCCCTCAGTTAGTGTCCTGGTATTCAATGCTTGTGTACTGGTGATATCAAAAAGCAGAACACATCAGGTCAGTTTATGACTGCCACATGAAAGATTGCAACACTACATAGTAACCGCATGCATTATAGCGTTATATTAACCTTTATAATAACCTTTACTTTATGTTGTCAAGTTGGGGACTGTTGTTTTGATTAGTGAATGCTAGCTAGGCCTGAGTACCGAACTCTGGACTTTTAACCCTTTATCTGGCGAAGAACTATATTTGGTAACTTCAGTGGATATTAAAAATGGGGTCCCCATGTCTCTCTGTTTGGTTGTAGAACCAAAGACGAGGAGAACTTGACTATGATGGCATATTAAGGCCTATTAAGGCATATTATGAATAAAAATAAAAATACAAACCGGGGTGGGGTTGCAAATTTACTAGATTAAAATGCCAAATCTACAAGAAAAAAATGCGCAGATTTAAGAGAATTTAAAGTGCCAAATCTACAAGAAAAAAATGCGCAGATTTAAGTGAATTTAAAGTCGCAAATCTGCGCGAAAAAAGTCGCAGACTTACGAGACAAAAGTGAGGGAAAAACAACTTTTTCTCGCAGATTCACCACTTTAAATCTCATAAATCTGCAAATTTTTTCTCTTAGATTTGACACCTTAATCTCGTAAACTTTTTTTCTCAAAATATTACCCCCCTCCCTCGGGTCCATATGTTTTTTTACACATTCTGCCAGTAATATCCTCCAATATTCTCTAGGTTTGAAATTTGAAATTTGCAAGTATTTCAATGAGTGCCCTATTAAGGGTAAGGGTTAAGGCTCTTAAAATTGAAGGGTAGTGACTGTAATTAGGTCAGTACCCTTAAATTAGGGGTACTGACCTAATTACATTAATACAATAATGTACTGTATGGTACTCTGATTTAAAGCTTCTGAGACAAAAAACAGCCTGCATCACAAGTGTCACAAATGTCAAACAAAGTTCTCACTGTGTGATGTAACTGCTGCTATAACTCACATCTTCAAACCACCCGATCAGAGTACAGCTTGAAATGACAGAATACACTTACTGAGACAACTTTGTAATTACAAAAAGCACTGCACAGCCCATGTGGATACCGCAACCAAACTTGGCCATAGCTTGCTTTTTGTTGAATTTAGCAAAACCTGCGATGATGCAAGTTGATGACATATCTCTGCTTCCCTCCATTTTCTTAACATTTATTTCCAATGTTTGATGACCAGGCATGTGTCTGACATACCTCTAAACGGAGATCACATTTGATCTATATTAAGATTGCATTACTCGATCTGACACAGTGTGACATAACATGAACCTGTGAGATTAGCCTTTAATGTATTGATATAAAATATGTCCTCTCACAGAGCACTCCCAACTGTCTGAAGACTCGTGCTTTTCACCCTTAACCCTTTATCCGGCGAATAGCTATATTTGGTAACTTCAGTGGATATCAAAATGGGGTCGAGAAAAAAGTTGCAAATTGACTAGATTAAAGTGGCAAATCTACAAGAAAAAAAGTAGCAAATTAAAGAGATTTAAAGTGGCAAATCTGCGCAAAAAAAGTTGCAGATTTATGAGATTTAAAGTGGTGAATCTGCGAGAAAAAAAGTTGCTTTTTTTCCCACTTCTTTCTCGTAAATCTGTGACTTTTTTCCACGCAGATTTGCCACTTTAAATCTCTTAAATCTGCTCCTTTTTTTCTTGTAGATCTGCCACTTTAATCTAGTAAATTTGCAACTTTTTTCTCGAAATATTTTTATTTTGGATATCCGCTGAAGTTACCAAATAAGGTTCTTCGCCTGATAAAGGGTTAAGCTCTTCATAAGCTCATTATTATAGTGAACCTGAGGTTCCTGGATGGAAGCCTTCCATGTTTGTTTGATGTGCAAGTGATGCTGCCTAGTGTCAAAGTAGTGACAGCAGTCATTCTGCATTATAAACTCTTTGCACAACTGCCTTAGGCCTCCATTCATGCTGTAAAAGAACAAGCAATTAGGTTTGCATTTCATCCCTTCAGTAAATTAACAATGTAGAACACCCTGTTTTTAATCTTGTAATATCACTCAGCTCTTCTCTCCTGTTGCAGAGTTAGTGCATGCTTGTTTGACTTGATCTCTGCGCTGATACAGATTCTCTTCCTTCTGCTCCTTCTGCATATGTGTGTTTCTGTAAATCTCTTTCAGATGTCTTCTGCCTGTTCTGCTGCTCTCTTTCAGCAGTATCTGTTGTGGCTTTGCATCGTTGTGAATATTGACTCTGCTGGCTTCCTCATTTGCTCTCATTATTGTCTTTTTCTTTCCTGTGCTTTTTTGTGTTGACAGTGAAGGCGCTTGCAAACAGCCACGCATCAATCAGCATAACTGCAATGCCAACAACACCACGGGGCCTTGACACCTCTGGGTCTCCGTAGATCCATCATGTCTGTCTTTCCATCCATCTGTCCATGCTTCCTTCTGCCGTTCCTTCCCCATGCTGCCTGCAGCCACCTCACCATGTGTGGCTTTTTATTGTCTGTGTTGTAGCTGCCAATGTAAAGATAGATGGACAGGCAAGAGATATATCTTACACAGCAGTTTCACAGGAGATAATAGAAAGATGTGCATACGCTCAAACTCCTGACGACCAAAACAAACAGGGAATTAGAAGGGAAAACAAAAGCAAATTTGTTAAATCCCCAGTTAAACTGTAAATATATATATACTAATTAGGAACAAATGCAATATTCCAGTATGACAAGGGATTTATTACAAGATAGGGAAGAGACAAGTCAAACTTAATCAGCGAATTAAGAGTTTTAATGTTTGGGAAACCTTTGTCCACAATGTGAAGGCTGGGTGGTTACTGCCTGCTGTGAGGATCCAGTCCAGTCCAGTCCTGCTAATGTGTGCTGTTGTGGTCTATGGAAACGTATGTTCATCTCAAAGTGAGCTCAGATTCATGTGGACAGAAGCTCAGCTTTTGAAATCAACAACAAGTTCAGGGCAGCTAATTCAGCTCCTGGTTCTCATGAGGAACCTGGATGCTGTTTTTTGTTTAACCCATAAGAACCCATGGTGACTACCTTGTAACAAACACTTTAAATCTTCTAGAATCTCCCATATTCAGCTTTATGCTTCACCTTAACTCATTAAATCTCTAAGTGACACATACTCAACACCCTGGTGTGGTGGCCATGTGACTGTGACAAGAAGTGACTTCTCCAAAATATGGATGTGACTGGAAACAGAAATATGAAAAAGTATGTTTTTTTTTACGAGGCTAAGTTTAAACCCATTTAGCAATTCTAATCTGTTAATAGTTTCTCCTGAATTTGCATTTAACTTGGACAAATGAAAGTCACAATTTTGATATATGTTATGGAGATGCAAACAAAAAGACAAATGGTGATTTGTTTTTATTTATTATTGACTAATTCTTATTTTATTACTTAAAAACAAATCTGAAAATTATTTGTTGTTAAATAGCACTATTAATGTCACAATTTCGATAAATGTTTGATAAATGATAAATGAGATGCGAAGAAAAATGTAAATTTGTGATTATGTAAGCAGAAAATGTTTCTAGATTTTTTATTTTAAAATAAGAAATATTATAAACAAATACCATAAAAGCCCATTGTAACGTATATGTCACATCACAGATCTTTGACATTTAGAGGTAGTATTTTTTTAAAACATCATACATGTGTTCTATGTGGTCCACTATGTCTGTGGTATATTCCCCATAATTTTCCTTCAAGGATAAACAGGTCTGGGTTCTTATGGGTTAAACTGAAAAACAGATAAATAAATTGGTTGAGAGAGAACTTAAAAAAACATGTTTGACTGACAAAGACATGTAACAAGCTTGTCAAAGTTGGTAGAAAGAATAGAGCTTGTTATTATTACAACAGGGATGTTCAGAATGCTGGCCCATTGGCTCTATTTCTTATGGCAGCAAGTTAATTGCTGAGATCTGGCAGCATGACAATAGTTGCTAAAAATAAGTCTGACAGGTCAAAAAGCATGGGCAATCGTACAGTCAAACTAATGCCCAGGTTGTCAGAATGAATCAGTAATTAGAGAACAGTAATGATAACTCAAACATCCATCACAGAATAAAAATCCACTTCTGCTTAAAATCTAACCCACTGCCACTGGAGTCTTATGGGTTCCCAGCTTAGAACGTTTTCTCAAGCCAAACTCTTTTAGGTTTTTACAACGTCTTGCTCCGCCCCTGATAGACAAGATGGACACAGCTATAAAAATAAGACAACAAGTACCAGAATGGTCCTTGAGGGGCATTTTTGGTGTCAGTAAAAAGATAGGATATTATGTATTCTGCATTGTAGTGAAACTGAAGCCATGCCATTCATATTATGTGCAGGAACAGAGAATACTATTCACTTGTAAAAGTGGTAATGTACAATCTATTAAACCAAAAGCCACTAAAATCAATGATGGCAGTTGCAATGGACATCATAGATACACGTACAGATAGGTACACGCACACACACACACACACACACACACACACACATTCTTGTACTTCTATCTTTGTGAGGACCGTCATTGGAATAGTTAATTTTTCATCAGTTTTATTTTTAATTTAGCTGTGATTTTTTTGTTTTCAAATTCAATTAGTTTTAATTAGTTTTTAGAGTGAATGAAATGAACTGAATTAATTAATTAATTGAAATGCTTTAGTTTTAGTTTAGTTTTTATTAGTTTAGTGTTAGTTTTAGTTTTTTTGTAATGGGGTATTTGTTGGGTAGGAGATTAAAAGAGGTCACAGTAAATTTTGCCTTTATTTCCTTTGTCTTATCCATCTTCATTATGTATGAAAAAAGTTGATAAAGACGAAAACGAAGGACTTTTCACTCTAATTTTAGTTAGTTTTGTAACCACACAGTTTCAGTTAATTATCATTATCATGTAACCTTTAACCCTTAAACAAAGTGTGAAATCTCAAAAAAGAAGTGTCGAAATGTCCTCACTTTGCAAAAATGTCCTCACTCTGTTGGTTAAAAACGTGTTCTGGTCCTCACTATGTAGGAAGTACAAGAACACACACACGCACACGTACACACGTCTGTCTTTTTCCTGAAATGTTCTCCCCTCCCTCACCGTCCTCTTCCACCAGGAGAGGCGGCTCCCACCTCCAGTGCCAAAAAAGCCACCCAAGGGCCCTCACCACCACCCCCCTTTGGCCAGAGACCGCTCACTGGAGAGCTCAGAGAAACAGCGGCAGGAGGCCAGGAAGCGCCTGATGGCTGCCAAGAGAGCCGCATCCGTTCGACAAAACTCAGCTACGGAGAGTGCTGACAGCATCGAGATTTACATCCCTGAGGCTCAGACAAGGCTATGAGGACACTAACAGGGACACACACGGTTGACATGCAGTACAAGCTTACCATGCATAACACAACCCAACACTAACATGTATGATTGTCCACACCAAGATATACAGGTGTATCCAAAACAGAGATACTTTATTTAGATGTGCACAGATTATATACTGTGGAAAATGTCTTCAGTTTTGCAGTAACATTTTTCACATTCATAAACACACAGACATCATGCACACCGTATTCACTCTTTACAGTGGTGTCCATCTCTGATATTAATATGAGACTCTTTATCAGCTCTCAGGTTCAGACATTTTTCTTTCAAGTCATATAAACTTTAACCAGATTAGCTGTTCAGAGAAAAATCTAATCTAAATGATGTTCCTTGGGTGTTTTTTTTTTTACCTCACACACACAGACACAGACAGACAGGCGAAGACAGACACACAAGGCAGGGGAAAGCACCAGAGAACTCTGGGAAACTGAGGCTTAAAGCCCGGACCATGACATAATCAGACATCAAAGCCAGACACACACACACTGTAAAAAAAGATAAACAATAACTACTCAATAAAATTGAGGCAACAGATTGCAGGCAATATTATTAATTAAATCTAACTATGTTACAAGTTGAGTTAATAACAATTTAACAGGAAGTGCCTGTCAATTAAAAACGGACTAATTCTATTGTGTTGGATTCATTAAAAATTCTCTTGATTTAGAATTACATACACATAAAGATTATATTTAATGTGATCAAAATACGTAGATTCTATCTCAAACATGTTTATATTAAAGTTACTTAAACAACTGCCTCAAAATCAAGGACACATTTATATTTAATACATTTTATCAAATATATTAAGTAAAATGAAATGACTACAGAATAATTTACTACAGTGCAGCCAGAACAGGATTCTGAAGAGCGTTGTGTAACACAATGCTAATAGGTTAATGGAGCTTTTCAAATTTTGTCAATAGCTTTCTGTTTTTTAACCGACATTTCAAATAGATCATTTATTTCAATCTGGATCTCTTCCAATTGCACGCACAAACTCCTTAAGAATTCATTCATGAAAAAAGATGACAAAGATGAAAAGGAAGGACATTTTCACTATAATTTTAGTTAGTTTTGTAACCACACAATACAGTTTACTTAGTCATCTTTTTTTTTTTTTAAACTTTCGTTTTTATTTTTATTTCAGTTAACGAAAATGTTTTTTCAATTCTAGTTTTCGTTATTTCTTTAGTTTTCGTTAACTATAATAACCTTGGACAGCTCGTGACCTGTTATGTTGAAGCTCTAATGTTTTGTAAACCCATTCACAAAGCAAAAAAAAAAAAATCTATAGATGAGAAAAAACATTTCCCATAAGCAAATGACAAATCAACCCCTCCCCAGATACGGACATTAGCTTTTCCTTAGACCTCTGTCACCACTGAGTGTAACATCATGAATGTGGTTGAGGCGACTGAAAGTCTGCAAAGTGATGCCCATATCTAAAATGGATTGTTATTGGACTGCAATGACATACAAAAGATAAAGAGATGCTGGAAAGAGATGAGGGAAGCAGAGAACGCTATGATGCCAGGCTTTTCAACTCACTTTCCAGTGTGGAACAGCACAAAGCACTTTAACTTTAGATATAGGCAGATGAATTTCCTGTGGATCTTTAATATCACAGACACACCTGTATGTACAGAGGTGATGGACAATCAGCACATTGTAAACCCACAATCATTGACTGTCTTATGAACACACTTGAAATGCACACTGGTTTAAACCCAACACATACTGAACACATCAACGCTCACAGGTAATTCTTTCAGGTCTTGTGGCTGTATGAACACTGCAGGCTGTTGTAATATAAAACAGTGTGTCTCTCTTCCCTCTGGAGAAGAGACCGCCATGATCACTGTTGACCTTTCATCTTCCTCTCTATCACCACACTAGACCAGGTCTTTATTAAACTTAGGGACTTCATGTAATGATCAACTGGCATTTTCTTGTTCTGGTGAACCCTCTTAAAACGGGGACACTATTCTAAAGGAAAATTCTGTTCTTTTACAAACTTAGATGTATTTTCATAGTTTTGGCTGTGATCATTTTTTACTCACCAGTTGGGTCACAGGGATTAGACAAGGCGTGACGTCAATAGGATAGGTTATAACCAAGTTTTCCAAAATACTTATTGAAAGATTTGATTCAAAGCTCTCTGGTGGCTGGAGTGGTTGTGACCCTTTGTATTTGAGCAATTCAGTTTTTGATTATCCAAACTACACAACCTAAGTTGTAAATAAACATGATTTTCTTTGAACTCTTTCTTGTGCAACACAGAAAGCCATCAAGTGAATTATGAAATTTGGATACTGTCCAAAACAGTGTAACAGTGACAACAATGCCAGATAATGTAGGGGAGGTAACTGATCTGGGTGTCTGGTTGATCACCACTGGTGCATAGGTCACACATCTTCTGCCTCTTCATGCCCATCCTCCTTCTAAAATTTGTTATTTACAGATAATGTCAGGTACTCTAAAGCAATATTAGGTGATAGTGAACTTTATGAAAGTGCTAAAAGATTTACAATATCTCACAAGACCCTACAAATGATCAAATGTGCAGTGTAGTATTAATCTCATGTCTCTTAGTAACTAGTATGGTAAGTGAACTGCACTTATATAGGAATTCTCTAGTCTTTGCAACCAATCAAAGTGCTTTATAGCACCCAGTCAGCCGTTCACACACACATTCATACTGGTGGCAGAGGCTACCCTAAATGGTGCCACCTGCCACCATCAGGAATCCATTCACACACTGATGAACGCAGCATCAGAAGCCATTTGGGGTTCAGTATCTTGCCCAAGGATACTTTAACACGTAGGCTGCCATGGGGATCGAACCTCCGATCGCCAAAAGCCATGTTTCTAGTTTAAGATGTTCAAATGCATTTTTTTCTTCTTTAGCTCGATGTTTAGTGATGCTAAGATTTAAACTAGTTGGAAATCTAATTGGTAGTAACACAGATAGGATCTGACAAAAATCAAAGCTGCAATTGTCCCTATGTACATAACCATCACACGGTTTTGGATAGAGAGGGCTATAAATCTACCCATTAGTAGTCATCCATTGGTTGCCAAACAAGAGCTCCCAGGGACCTGGAGTTAATTAAAATTAATTAGTTCCCTGAACAAGTATTTTTCAATACTCCAGACAGACTAAAACAACACAAAATTAAGTATGTCTTGATTCATTTCTTTTGTTCAGTTAATAGGATGCACAAAGGTGAGAGCATTTTTAATCTACACTGCATCTTTGACCAATTTTGTCAAGAGTCATGACCAGCTGATATGATGGTGTCTGAGATGGCCTGACATTGTTATCCGCTGTATACAATACCACCTGTTCTACACTGCTGAAAGTTGTTTAGCTTCACGAGGCAATTTTGAGTAAAATATGCAGCTCCAAATGTTTTTGAGAGGAAACTGAACTCTATTGACCAAGGGCCTGGTCACATCAGACAAGTTGACATTCCTTCATGTCACTGTATCTACAGACAATGTCTGTTCAGGTTCAACTGAAATGCCCAACAAAGTTGCTAGAATAAATGTTGGCATTGTGTGTTTACAGATACAGATACAGATAAATCTAGATAGAATCTAGTTTCTGAAATTCTGCAGCCATTCTATTCCCTTCTCATGATGCACTGGGGTCACATTTTTTGAAAAATTCAAACAAAACTACTTTGTGATTCTTAGGCAACAAAACTACTTGGTTAAGGTTAAGAAAAAGTCAGGGTTTGGGTAAATAAAGTTAAAAAAAAAAACCCTACTTCCATAAAAAACTACTGGATGGAGTTTCAATACAGATTTTGAGGGAAAAAAGGACTTGGGCATCAGTAGAATGTGCAGTCTTTTTCTCCAGACTTACGTACTGCACTTCTAATTTACAGGTTAACCCAATAAAATAACTCTGGACATGAACACCAGTCTCCTGGATGAAAAACTCATCCACCCACCCTGGCCTCCTACCTCCTCTGACTCTAGATATCTGTGGTTTGGCAACTTTTTTCTGCTCAGTGGGCTGGTCAGCCATGAACTATAGAACCTGCTGAGCTAAGAAGATGGCCTTTATTTTTGGGCGTTGCATCCTCCTCAGAGGTCAGCCCCTAGTTTACAGAAATAATTCACATATCACAACAGTGAAATATACAGTGAGGTGTATTTTGAGACCACGGCTACATCCACTGCTTATAAAAATTCCTTTCAGTTGAATCACGGAAAATATCGATGTCATTTGTATAAGTGTGGCCAGGCTCTCAGTCATACACACCCTGTGTAGGGTGATGCAAATCAACTTCTTAATGTGTGCTGATGGTTCATCAATACTGGTTTCTGTGTTATATTTATACTTCACTTCAGAATGAATTGAAGTTGAGGGGAATTGTCCTATTTCTCTACTTGCACGAGTCCTTTTTCCTGTGCATGCTACTTGAAAGAGTTCTTCTTCTTAAAGATGAGAGTTTTAGAATTAACACCACTAGCTGTCCATGCACAGTTCATAGTCTTGTGCATTGTGATGGAACAGAAATGACAATATGGCTGGATTATAAAACAACAATGTGAAATATTCTTTTTTTTTGTTTGTTTGTTTTACTTTCAAGAAGTATGTTAAGCTGACAGTAGCAAATATGAAAGACTTGACTTAAAAAATATTTAAAACATTTATAAAAAATAATTTAAACACACCTATCTGAATGTTGCAAATACAGTCAAACTATTCTAAGCAGTTGTTTGGAAATACATTTAGCGTTAAAATGCTCTTTGCTCCTGAGTTCCACTGTATTAAGCTCTTCTCTGCATAAATCACAGAATTTAAATATATTCGGTAACACTTTACAAAAACCAACTAAGTAATGTTCATAGATGGTTTATAGACCAATTATTAACCATTTACAAAGTGCTATACATATTTAATCTTTAAATGTTTTCAAAGGTATATGAATCATTTCAAAATCATTAACATACTTAATATGGTGTTAAAAATGTTAAAATGAGTGCAGCTAACACCATTAATAAACTATTAATTATAATTTAATTGTTTGTTAATGGCAAAGTAACTATAAACTTACATTAATATACGATCTATTTCCCATTTATAAATAATGTAGTTAGTTAAACATTAATAAATGATGTATTTACCATTCTAAATGGCCTATATACGGTTTATAAATGGTGATTAAACATCAATAAACTATCTGTTTACCATTTATAAATGATGGTTATTCTAAAGAGTTACCCATTTTTTTAGTTATACTCAGCCTGTATAATTAATTGTAAAATGTTTTCTGTGTCTCGTTTCAGAAAATAACCCTGAGGATGTCATTATGATGTCAGGAAGGGTCACTTTCAAGTTGCATTATGGAAAATGGACTAAAAGTTACGATAATTTTTCTCTGATGCTTCAATTTTGACCACTCTTTTCATTCCGTCTTTGGTGAGCCTCCTAGATTTATGAAAGTCAAGTACTAAATTGCTGGAGTTCCCCTTCAGTGCCAAAAAAGTATTAACAAAAACAAGATAATATTAAAAAGCACACCAAACGTATTATTAAGTTTGGACTCATCACTGTGCAGAGACATCTCCTAGTGAACACAACAACAGCAGGTTTAATTTAGGTTTTAAGGGTTCAACATACAGTATGGATGAGATGCTGCCGTCTATTACTGCTACACTAACTGACCAGAGTTATAAAGTGCCATAAAAATACATTCCAAATCCATATTTCATATCCCACAGTTGCACTGCACAGCTGGACGACAGCTGGTTTTAACGGTGACTAAGAAAACATCTTTGGGGCCAAGATGATTTTTTTAAGAACCACTTCATGTTGTTTATCTGTGATAATACCATTTATATTACTACTACTAATGCCAACATTTTATTGTTACAACCTCTTATATAACTGCCATTCAATTTTTGTAGAGCAACTATCTGGAAATCAAAAGTAGGATTCACAGGACTCTACAGACTATTCTTTTATGCTGACGATGATGTGTTGTTGATGAAAGTATTCAGTATTTATTTTCTTCTTTTGTAAAGATTAGTTGTGCGTGTGTGTGGGGAGATGGTGTAATTTTGTACAGGATCTAATTACCTCTATGTTTAAATGATGATGACAGTGACAGTGACAATGACGGTGAGCCATATTCAATGTGAAATACCCTTATCAAGAGGAAAGGGCCATACAGATGCTGAAAGAGTTTTTGTTTTTGTTTTACTGTTTACTGACTCATTTCTTTAGTGTTCCAGTAGCAAGCTTCCTGTCTGTATGTTTGGGAGGAACAGTAGAGCAGAATCAACACGATGTGAACATGAACCAGGGGAAACAGGAAGACAGACATATTAGTAATCTTTAGTGTGTATTAGACTCTAAAAGCTTCTCTAATAAAAGCCTGGATGACTTTTCACACACATTAGCCACTGGCCTCCTAGTTGGAGATTCAAAATGATAAATGTGAAATATTAAAACAAAAAGGTAGGAAACTATGGAAGATCAGGGCAGACAATATTCCATTTTCTATTTTTATACCCGGGAGCTGTGACAAAATTTAACTAAATAGCTGCGAAAGGATTAAAATGTCACGTTTGAAAATGCATAATTATTGCAAAATATAATTCTCCTAATAACACAATTCCTCTAAAAAACTGTAAAAAATACTGTTTTGGCTGATATATACATTCACGGTATTTTATTGTTATTGAAACTGAATTAACCCATTTATTATTTTACAGTCTTTTACTGTCATGGTTTAGCAGTCATTTTTTACAGTGTATGCCTGTTTCTGAGACCTGCTCCTCTATAATCGCCTTGCAACATTTAACTTTAAATGGTTAGCAAAAGGTTTGAAGTATTTAGGAATATAACTGAAGCCAGATATAGGAGAAATTATTACGGCCAACATGGAAACACTGCTAAAAAAGCTGACTTTATTGGGGAAAGTGAACATCAAGATCAGGGCTGACACTATTCCATTTTCTATTTTTGTAGCTGAGAGCTGTAAGAAAATGTAACTAAATATCTGCTAAAGGATTAAAATGTCACGTTTGAAAATGCATAATTAATGCAAAAAAAAATTCTCCTACTAACATAATTCCTCTACTTGAAAGCTGATTGAAAGCTTTAAAAAAAAAACAACTAAAATGTGAAATGAACTTAATGTTTTCAATTTGGCAGAAACTGTGCCACGAAAATCTGAAGATGAGATTGGACAAACCTGATTCCAAAAAGGTTGGGACATTGTGTAAACTTTAATTAAACAGATTTGCTAATTCTGTGTTTTTGGACATATACACTAAATTTGTTGCCTTCTATTTTTTTAAGTTTTACATTTACAACTTTTTTTTTTTAACCCTCTGGAGTCCATGAAACAATCGGCACATGACTTCTTCATGACGTGAAGACCTTGCCATAAGCTTCCCTCTAAATTTTTGGCTTGAAACTCTTTTTTTGATGATATTCAGCCAAGTAAAACCAGAGATAATGTCAAATATATTTAGTATAAAAATATAGAACTAAATATTATCCTCAATTTACCTGTTATATGTTATATTTGCAACTTGTGTTCATTTTTGCAACATGTAATTTTCAAGATCAGATTTTATGTTTTCCTTTGTTTCTTTCGGGTTCAAAATTTTGATCAAGTAAGTCAAAGTTAAAAATTAATTATCAGGACATATAGGTGAGGTTGCACTGAAAAAACTGATACAAACATGGCATGGTGAAGATTTTTTAACATAATAGCTGAAGATTTCAGAGGGTTTTCAGTTTTATTTGTACTATAAAAACGGCATAAAACAGAGAAAAATATGTGATGCAACAGGAGAAGCCACAAGCTTATACTATACTGTACCCCCCATATTTAAGAATAAAAAATAAAATATAATTTCTAAACTAATATGTTAAGAAAAATAAAAATCTATCAGTGTTATGCTTGAGAATTATTTTTCAGCAGAATTAAATCGGGTCATTGTTGCATTAATTATACATTTTCAAACATGTAAATGATTGAGGATTATTACATTTATGCCTAAATGTGGGCCGTTTAGGCACACACACTGAAAATTAATGTTCAGTTTTATGTAATAATAATAAAAACATATATACATTTTTTTATTTAGATTTAAATTGCCAGTCCTGGACTTTCATAGAGGACAACCTTGGATGTAATGCTGCTGAAAACCCAAGTAACTGCAACCAATGGTGTGTTTGAGCTGGCTCTGTGTGCTTTTTTTCCTCAGGAAGAGTTGGGAAATGTAGTCTACAAAATCAGGGTCTCCCAGACATGCTAGTCTGTTACTTAACCTGTGAGTGGGAGAGTCTATGTGTTATACAGTTTGTATGCGTTTCATATGTATATACTACCATTATGGAAGATGCACGATGTGTGTGCGAGGTCTTTATAAAGTGCTTCCTGAGTCCCTTGTTTTCTATGTCGGGCCTTTTCTCAGTATGGTCTAGTAGCCTCATAGAATCATTCTGTACATTAACTCTCCATTCGTACCTGCGACAGATCTCTTGTGCTTGTACAGAAAATGACTGAGGGTGTTTCATAACGCATGCAGACACAATATTAGTACTTATGAATCTATATCTAAGTTGAAAATATGTATTTGGTTTATTTATGCTATTATTTATTGATTTTCTAAACTATGAGGTTCTGTTAAAGTGGTCTGTCATGCTCTTCTGATCTTATGTTGTAATGTAAAGACACGATTACATGCCCATAACTATTGATAAACCCATAATAAAATTAACTATCAGCTCTTCTTCCATGACTGGTCTCATTTCATTAGAGTGGATATTTCCTCATATCAAGTGGATTGAAGCACCAGGGCAGGTAGTTATCTTTCAAATACTGAAGCAATTCAGTCTGTTTTACATAAGAAATGTAGTAGAAAGAAAAAGTTCAAATATGGTCTGTGTACGCAGAAAACAAATTGTTTCCTTATGCTGATCATGTTTTGGTCAAGAGCCAGCCGTCTATATCAGTGCTTCTAGAAGTTAATGAAACATACTCAATAATATCTGGTTACAAAATGAATTGGCACAAATCAAAAGCTACACTGTAAAAAAAACCTGTTGTTTTTACATTAAAAAACTGGCAGCTGTGGTTGCCAGAACTTTACTGTAATAAATACGATATAACTTTTTTAAATATTACGGTAAAAAGATATTAGCACTGTTGATTTCATGTTTAAGATTGCCTTTTTATTAATTAATTAATAAAATATTTTTTCCATCTAAAAAAAACGCTGTTCTGCCATATAACTGACAAGAGCTTTATAAATGAAAACGCATATATTAAATACTTTACCATTAAATATTACAGCATATTTTTGTTAGAGATATGGTGTTTAGTACATTTAACAGTGAGAAAAAGTATTTTATTTATCTTTTTACAAAACATAAATGCAATAATTATTGTGATGTCTTATATTACATTAAATACATATTACAGTGTATTTTACAGTGGAGTAATGTTTTTTTTTTTTTAAATACTGTTTTGGCTGATATATACATTTACAGTGTTTCATTGTTACTGAAACTGAATTAACCCATTCATCATTTTACGGTCTTTTACTGTCATGGTTTAGCAGTTTTTCACCGTAAAATCTACAGACATTTTTTACAGTGTATGCCTGTTTCTGAGACCAGCTCCTCTATAATCTTGTTGCTACATTTAACTTTAAATGGTTACCAAAAGGTTTGAAGTATTTAGGAATATAACTGAACCCAGATATAGGAGAAATTATTACTGCCACCATGGAAACACTGCTAAATGAAGTTAAAGTTAATCCTGAAAATTGGAACAAGCTACATCTGACTTTATGGGGGAAGGTGAACATAATAAATATGGTTATAGTACCACAGGTAAACTATTTAACTGGTATGATACATGTATGGATTCCACAGCAATTATTGCTTAGATATAACAACGTAACAAAACTTTCTTTGGGAGGGAAAAAAGCCTAGAATTAATTTGGATAAACTTTGTCAGCCTAAGAAGAGAGGAGGTTATATAAACCACACATAAGATATAACAGTATTTCCTTTGAAATATCTAATGTAGCAAAGCATTGGGCGTGACATTGGTTTTATCACAGCCTTGGATATGTCAAAGATTAAGAACGAAATTGATTTTGATGCGTTTTCAGCTTTTGTGTAGTGTCAGATTTAAAACGTACTACCCTTTCAGGCCCTAAAGGCTAAAAATGTCCACGAAAAAAAAAAAAAAAAAAAAATCTAATTTTAACCCTTTAAATGCCAGTTTGATTGCATGATGTCACTGATGTTTTTTTTAATGAAGAATGTAATATTTTCCATATTATAAATATTATTTGGCTGGGGTATTTATTTTTATCACAGCATTGGATATGTCATTAAGAACAAAATTGATTTTGATGCATTTTTAGTTTTTGTGTCATGTCAGATTTAAAATGTAAAAACACCTTTATGGCCACTTGATGGCAGACTTGTCCACCGTTTTTTGTGTTAAATCTTTTGATCAAACTCAGTCCTGATCAAAACCATCAAATATTGAATAATCATCAGGATTTTGATTACATAATACTAATATTTGTTATGAAAAGAATATATATATATATATATATATATATATATATATATATATATATATATATATATGCAGATTGCAAGAGATTATTTTTACAGTGAAAATCCACCTTTACATAATGAATCTTTCAAAACATATTAATTTATGATGTTATAATTTGAAAAGATGATGTGTGTGTGTTTAGTGACTCAGGGCCCCATGTGTTCTGTTTTCTAATGTTTGGACATAAATTAGAACACAGAACACACAGACAGTCTATTTAGAATGTGTGCTCTCCACCGACTGGACACACCACTTGGCAGCAAACTGTGGATCTGCTTGGACTGGAAATACTACTCGGAGTTTTTACATCTTATCTTAGTTTTTTTCTAACTTTGTGATACCTGTGGATCAATGAGACACACAGGAAAGTGGAAGGCTTTTTTCTGCATGTTGCCAGTGCCCTGTGCAGTGTCCTGAATAGAAGGCTGAAGAAGGTAGGGATGGACGTGCTCACTCTAACTTATGTGACATTTTGGCTCCTGTATCTCAGTGGAAGGTTAGTGTCTCTGAAATAGTTCTCTGATGTTGTATGTCCTCTCCTGAAGCCCACTATGTGACATTTACACAACAAGTTAACATAGTGAAACTGAAAAGATTGTGGGCAGTTTTTGTCACGAGAGGTGACTTTATGTTGTTTTGTAATTTTTGTTTTTAGTTTTTGTTCGAATTTTGTGGTTGTTGTTGAAATGTACAGTACTGTAGAAAATTGTTAGCAGGTGTGAAAAATGCCATGAAATAAAAATGCTTTCAAAAATAGAATTGATAACATTTTTCATCAAATAACAAAATGCAAAGTGAGTGAACAGAAGACAAATCAAATCAATATTTCATGTGACCACCCTTTGCCTTCAAACCAGCATCAATTATTCTCGGCATTTGTTTACACTGCCTAAGACTTTTGCACAGCACTGTCTATATATCTATATCTATATATTTATGTTTTTGTTTCATTGTTGTTGTTGTTGTTGTTGTTGTAGTTGTTGAAGTTTTAGTTGTTGTAGTTGTAGGTGTAGTTGTTGCTGTTGTACTAGTTGTTGTAATAGTTGTTGTTGTTGTTGAATGAGTTGTTGTTGTAGTTGTTGTTGTTGCAGTAGTTGTTGTTGTTGTAGGAGTAGGAGTTGTTATTGTAGTAGTAGTAGTTGTTGTATTAGTTGTTGTAGTATTAGTTGTTGTTGTTGTAGTAGTGGTTCTAATAGTTGTTTTTGTATTTGTTGTTGTAGTAGCAGGTGTTTTGGTAGTAGTTGTTGTCGTAGTAGTTGTTGTTGTTGTAGTAGTAGTAGTAGTAGTAGTTGTTGTTGTAGTAGTAGTTGTCGCACTGGTTGTAGTAGTAGTTTTTGTAGTAGTAGTAGTTTTTATTGCAGTAGTTGTTGTTGTAGTAGTAGTAGTTGTTGTAGTAGTAGTTGTTGTTGTAATAGTATTAGTTCTAATAGTTGTTTTTGTAGTTGTTATTTTAGTAGCAGTTGTTCTCAATTCTTCTAGGCATTTGTTTACACTGCCTAAGACTTTTGCATGGAGCTGTCTATATATATTCCAGATGAATATATTGAAGTGAGTATTGGTAAAATGCAATGCACATTGCAAGAGATTATTTTTACAGTGAAAATCCACCTTTACATACATAATGAATCTTTCAAAACATATTAATTTATGATGTTATAATTTGAAAAGATGATGCCTTCAAACCAGCATCAATTCTTCTCGACATTTCTTTACACTGCCTAAGACTTTTGCACAGCACTGTCTATATATCTATATCTATATATTTATGTTTTTGTTTCATTGTTGTTGTTGTAGTTGTTGCAGTTGTGGTTGTAATTGTTGTAGTTTTAGTTGTTGTAGTTGTAGTTGTTGCTGTTGTTGTAGTTGTTGTATTAGTTTTTGTAGTAGTAGTAGTAGTTGTTGTTGTTGTAATAGTTGTTGTTGAATGAGTTGTTGTTGTAGTAGTTGTTGTCGTAGTTGTTGTTGTAGTAGTTGTAGTAGTAGTAGTTGTTCTTGTATTAGTTGTTGTTGTAGTCGTAGTAGTTGTTGTTGTTGTAGTAGTTGTTCTAATAGTTGTTTTTGTAGTTGTTGTTGTAGTAGCAGGTGTTGTCGTAGTAGTTGTTGTTGTATTAGTAGTTGTAGTAGTAGTTGTTGTTGTACTGGTTGTAGTCGTAGTAGTAGTAGTTTTTGTAGTAGTAGTAGCTTTTGTTGCAGTAGTTGTTGTAGTAATAGTAGATGTTGTTGTATTAGTAGTAGTTGTTGTAATAGTAGTTGTTGTAGTTGTTATCGTAGCAGTAGTTGTTGTAATAGTATTTGTTGTTGTCGTAGTAGTTGTTGGAGTAGTAGTTGTTGTAGTAGTGGTTTTTGTAGTACTAATTGTTGTTGTTGTAGTAGTTGTAGTAGTAGTAGTAGTAGCAGTTGTTGTAGTAGTTGTTGTTTTAGTAGTCGTAGTAGTAGTTCTTGTAGTTGTAGGAATTGCTGTTGTAGTAGTAGTTCTTGTTGTAGTAGTAATTGTTGTTGTATTAGTAGGAGTTGATGTTGTAGTAGTAGTAGTTGTTGTTGCATTAATTGTTGTTGTTGTTGTAGTAGTGGTTCTAATAGTTTTTTGTAGTTGTTGTTGTAGTAGTTGTTCTAATAGTTGTTTTTGTATTTGTTGTTGTAGAAGCAGGTGTTGTAGTAGTAGTTGATGTTGTATTAGTTGTTGTTGTTTTTGTAGTAGTAATAGTAGTAGTAGTAGTTGTTGTTGTTGTAGTAGTAGTTGTTGTAGTAGTAGTAGTAGTAGTTTTTGTAGTAGTAGTAGTTTTTGTTGCAGTAGTTGTTGTATTAATAGTAGTTGTTGTTGTATTAGTAGTAGTTGTTGTAATAGTAGTTGTTGTTGTTTTTATAGTAGCAGTACTTGTTGTAATATTTGTTGTTGTCGTAGTAGTTCTTGTAGTAGTAGTTGTTGTAGTAGTGGTTTTTGTAGTAGTAGTAGTAGTAGTTGTTGTTGTAGTAGTTGTGGTAGTAGTAGCAGTTTTTGTTGTATTAGTTCTTATAGTAGTAGTAGTTGTTGTTGTTGTAGTAGCCGTTGTTGTCGTAGTTGTTGTTGTTGTTGTAGTAGTAGTTGTTGTAGTAGTAGTAGTTGTTGTAGTAGTTGTAGTAGTAGTAGTAGTAGTCGTTGTTGTTGTATTAGTTGTTGTTGTAGTAGTAGTAGTTGTTGTTGTTGTACTTACTTCCTTACTTACTGCCCTTTATGCCTAATGGCATGTAGGGCAGCAACAAAGGATCTCCACTCCTGTCTGTTTTGGGCAAGCTTTTGGATAGAACTCCAGGTCTGCTTCATGGTTTTCAGTTCTTTCTCCACTGTTCGACGCCAGGTCTCTTTGGGTCGTCCTCTCTTTCGAGTGCCTTCAGGTGTCCAGTGTAGAGCGGTTCTTGAAATGTAATCCTGTTCTTTTTGCATGATGTGTCCAATCCATCTCCACCGCCTTCTTGTAATAATGGTCTCTATACTTTCTTGGTTTGTCCGAGCAAGTAATTGCTGGTTGGAGATGGTGTTAGGCCAGAAGATATGTAAGATTATTCTGAGGTTTCTTGTGTGGAATGCAGAGATCTTGGAAAGATCTTTCTCCGTCATCCTCCAGCATTCAGAGCTGTATAATAAGGTGGAGAGAACACAGCTCTGGTATAACTTGAGTTTGGTGTTGATGCTGTACTTCGTGGACTTCCACAAATTGTTCATCATTCTGAATGTGTTTCTTGCCTTGTTGAGACGGCTTTTGATGTCATTGCCTGTTCCTCCTTAAAGTGCTTCCCAGATATGAAAACTCTTCTGTTGTTCGTATATTTATTCCATGTATTTGTATAGGTGGAGGGTTTTGTGTGTTTAAGGTCATCACTTCTGTTTTCTTCAGGCTTATGTTCAGTCCTATTTGTTGTGCAAATCTGTTGACACGGGATGTTTTTTCTTGCATATGTTGGTGTGTATGGGAAACCAGTGCCAAGTCGTCTGCAAAGTCTAGGTCTTCAAGAGTTGTAAATAGTGTCCATCTGATGCCTCTAGGTTGATCTTCAGTCGTTCTTCGCATCACCCAGTCTATGACGATATTGAAGAGTAATGCGGACATCACACATCCTTGCCTCACTCCAGTCTTGACTTCAAAAGTGTGGTTGCTGTTTCCTACTTGGCATGTGAAGTTGGTGTAAAAACCCTTTATGACGAGGATGATTTCTCGTGGAATCCCATACAAAAGTAGAATGCGCCATAAACTGTCCCTGTGGATGCTGTCAAATGCTTTCTCAAAGTCTACAAAATTGATATACAGCTGTCTTTGCCATTCTGTGCATTGCTCTATGATGTTGCGCAGAGTGAAAATTTGGTCGGCACACCCTCTTCCTTTCCGAAAACCCTGCTTGTTCTCTTCTGAGCTGCTTGTCTGTTGCATCTGACATTCTTTGTATGATGACTTTTGATAGTATTTTACTTGGAATTGACAAAAGGGTAATTCCACGCCAGTTGTCGCAGCTTTTTAGGGAACCTTTCTTGGGGACCTTTACAATTACACCCTTTGACCAGTCGTTTGGTATTGTTTTCCCCTCCCATATTGATGTGAAGAGTGGTTTGAGCAGTTTTGCAGAAAGTTCTGGATGTACTTTGAATAGTTCTGCATTCAGGTTGTCATGCCCGGGAGCTTTTCCATTTTTGAGTGATTTGATGACTGAAACTATTTCTTTCTCTTCTGGTGGTGCAGTGTTAACATCTAGGACAGTCTCAGGTTCCTGTATCTCTGCTTCTGCTGTTGGTGGGGGTCTGTTTAGGACCTCGCTGAAGTGTTCGGCCCACCTTGCGTCTACTTCTGCCTCTGATGTAAGAGTTTGCCCTTGTTTGTCAGTGATTGGTGTATCGGTAGCTCTATGGTACCTACCGCAGACTATTTTGGTGATTTTGTAGACCTTACCTTGCTCTCCCTTGTTTGCTGCTTCTTCTGCCTGATCTGCAAGACTGTTTATATAATTTCTCTTGTTTTCTCTTTCCATCCTCTTAACTGTTCTGTCGGTTTCCCTATATTGTAGCTTGTATTTATCTTTAATCCTTTCTGACTTGGCTTCCATTAATTTCTTTTTAAGGGCTCTCCTATCTGTTATGACTTTCTATGTCTGCTGTAATCCACTCTTTTCTGTTCCTTTGTTTTATTCCCAGGCAGACTTCACTGCTATTGGAGTAAGCGGTTTTGATCTGTTCCCATTTCATGTTGGCATCATCAGGTCCTATTTGCGTGTTTTCACTTGTGTCCTGTTATCTTCTTCCCAGCTCTCCTTAATTTTAGCTTAAGCACTGCTGTGACTAGGTGATGGTCGCTGCCAACATCAGCTCCTCTCCTGACTCTCCTGACCTAATGACCACCTAATGATCAACGGCACCAATCAACACCGATCGGCACCGATCAACACTGATCGGCACCGATCAACGGCATCAATGCCGTTGATCATTAGGTGGTCTATCTGGTTCCTGTCTCTTCCATTGGGGGAACACCAGGTGAGTTTGTGGATGTCGCAATGTGGGAATAGGGTACCTCCGATGACAAGGTTGTAAGTGGTACATAACTCTAACAGTCTCTCTCCATTTTCATTCATGATGCCGCAGCCCTCCCTCCCCATGGCCCTGTCGTAGTTATTGTTATTGCTGTCTACTTTTGCATTTAAATCGCCCATTATTATCTTCATATCATGTTGTGTACTTTCTTCTAATTCTGCTTGAAGCTGATCGTAGAATGTGTCCTTGGTTATTTCATCACTGTCATTGGTTGGTGCATAGCATTGGATGATTGTGATGTTAATGTGTTTCCCCCACAATCTGACTTTCATGAGTCTGCTGTTTACAGGTTTCCATGCCATCAGACATTTCTCCATTCCTTTTTTAAGGATGATGGCTACCCCTTCATGATGTGATGTTGGTTGTCATCCATTCCAGAGTACAGAACGGTCTGTCCTGTGTTGGTTTTGTGTCTGCCTGTTCCAGTCCACCTACTCTCACTTATTCCGAGAATATGCAGGTTGTAATTTCTAATTTCTGCTGTTACTTGAGCGAGTTTACCTGTTTGGTACAAGGTTCGCACATTCCAGAATCCAATCCTGGTCTTGCATTTTGTGTTGAGGGCACCCACCTTCTTGTCAGTAGCTTCCTTACGGCTTTCACTACTGACATTCATTCTATTATCTTTCGATAACTCTGGAGGCCCATAGTACACAGTAGGGTTTTTTTCCTTTGTTGCTGTTTCTGTAACAAATTTTTTTCTACGGGACTGGGTTGTTAGCCCTGTGCCCAACCCCCAACCTGGAGGACCAGTGGATTGCACTTTGTCAGACCTCTATCCCTCGACCTGACCGACTTTGGTGACCCTACCACGAGCCTAAGCTCCTGTCGGTATAGCTCTTGGGGTCATTGAGGCATTCAAGCCCCCAGACCACAACAAGGTGGAAATCCTTCCGGGGGGGTTGTTGTTGTAGTAGTTGTTCTAATATTTGCTTTTGTAGTTGTTGTTGTAGTATTTGTTCTAATAGTTGCTTTTGTAGTTGTTGTTGTAGTAGTTGTTCTAATAGTTGTTTTTGTAGTTGTTGTTTTAGAAGCAGTTGTTCTCAATTCTTCTTGGCTTTTGTTTACACTGCCTAAGACTTTTGCACGGAACTGTCTATATATATTCCAGATGGATATATTGAAGTGAGTATTGGTAAAATGCAATGGAAGAACTCAGGACGCTCAAAGTGAAGTCGGATCAATGATAGGTATTATGGTTTTGCCAAAAATGCTTTCTGTTCGAGGCCAGAAATTCCAGTCTGTCCACCTCTGCTGTAACTGTGCCGGAACAGGTGTCAGTTAATTCTGTTGATTGCTTTGATCTGATTGCCTTTGATCTTTGATGTGATTACAGCTACAGGTACACACACACACACATGCGCGTAAGCGCGCACACTCCCCACACATGCATACACATGCTTCAAACACACACGCGTACACACGCATACACACACACACACACACACACACACACAAACACACACAGGTAACTTTATGTGATTTTAATTACACACACACACACACACACACACAGGTGTAGCGATTTTCGCTACACACACTATGAGGGGTATTTTTTGCCAGCACACTATACTTAAACGCCTTAAACGCGTCCCCTGTGCCAGCATAAAGTCTGATAAATAGGCATGCGTACAGACACGTGTATTGCGAGTACCCCAGATTACATGGGTGACGGGTGAAAAGTGCCATGAGCGAACGTAGCGGACGCCTGTCAACGCTCGTCTCAATGTACAAATAATGATTTACTTTATGACGACGAATTATGAGTTTAACAGCTGCTTTGCTTCACAATTAAAGCAGTTCATGTATCACCAAGAGAGACCAATGAGACAGTTTAGGCTGTTTCAGTCTACATATGCACATGTTAAGGCATCTGAAGCGTTGACTTTAGGACAATAACACACTCGTAACGCCTATAATGCGTGTACGCCTATAAGGAACAAGCTGAGGAAGAGGCTGTGTGCATTCACGCGCGAGGTCCACTGGATCATCAGGACCTGACAGTTATTCATTTTCTATGTTCTACAGCAGATCTACACAGATCAGCTGTTACACAGAGTCTCATAGTTTCATATGGTATTGTTTCTTAGAAAGAAGAACTTATAGATGAAGAGAAAGACTATCTCGTACGTACCAGATAAACTTAACGTTTTTCCGGCCTAAACCGGAGGCTTAATTAGCCTGTTTTAGGAGGGAAAGTCAGCAAAATGCAGCTTAAACAAAATGTTTCACCTTATTGGTTAACTGCTAATGCCTGCAAAACATAATGGGACTGTGCATAGGAGCCGAATTGGGTTAAACAGTGTAGATATAAGGTCCGATGGAATCATATTGTGAAGAGACTGCTGTCCACATGGCTACTGAATATTCATTGGATAGGTCCACATGGCTACTTAATATTCATTAGATAGGTCCGCATGGCTACTTAATATTCATTAGATAGGTCCACAGGGCTACTTAATATTCATTATATAGGTCTTAATGGATACTTAATATTCATTAGATAGGTCCGCATGGCTACTTAATATTCATTAGATAGGTCCACATGGCTACTTAATATTCAGAGATGACAGCAATTATGGCGTCTGCAGGCAGGTAAACCTACCTAATTACAGCTGGTGCGTAATGAACTGTATGTCGGCGCGGAGCTGGGAACTGGCTGTGAGCGCCGCACTTTACTATTACTATTTTTAAGTAGCTGAAAAGATTTTTAATTATCCCTTTCATCCTTGCTATAATTAAATATCAATTCCATATCATTCAAACTTAGAGAGAGAGAGAGAGAGAGAGAGAGAGAGAGAGAGAGAGAGATAGCGTTTACAAGAAAATAAAAACGGGCCTGAAAATAATATCAATATCCTGATAGCTGAGACTCTGTGTAACAGCTGATCTGTGTAGATCTGCTGCAGAACATAGAAAATGAATAACATTCAGGTCCTGATGATCCAGTGGCCCTTGTGCGTAAATGCGCACAGCCTCTTCCTCAGTTTTTTCCTTTCCGCGTGTGTGTTATTGTCCTAAAGCCAATGCTTCAGACACCTGAACGTGTGCACGTGTAGACTTGAAATATCTAAATTGTCTCATCGTCTCTCTTGGTGATACATGAACTGCTTTATTTATGAAGCGAAGCAGCTGTTAAACTCAAAATGTGTCGTCATAAAGTAAATAATTATTTGTACATTGAGACGAGCGTGCACACAGGCGTCTGCTACGTTCGCTCGTGGCACGAATGGCTCATCGCTATATGATTTCCACACACACTACACAGCGTGTGTCTGTACGCGCATGTAGAATTGTATTTAACAGTCACGCGGGTCTTCATGTCACGTATTTGAGGCATAGTTCACCCGTCACGTAGGCGTATTCGCAACAACGCGTGTGCATCGTCTGCGTGACGCCTACGTGACGCTCGTCTGTCCATTGAAAGTGAATGGAATTTACACGCACACGTTAGAGGTTTGATGTCATCGCATAGGCGCTGTACACACGTTTTAGTATAGTGTGCTGGCATAAAATAACCCTCATACACACACACACACATGCATGCGTAAGCGCGCACACTCCTCCAGATACACGGTTCACACACACACACACAAACACACACACATTGTAGTAGTTGTTGTAGTAGTAGTAGTAGTAGTAGTAGTAGTAGTTGTTGTTGTAGTAGTAGTAGTTGTTGTTGTATTAGTTCTTGTAGTAGTAGTTGTTGTTGTTGTAGTCAGAGTTGTTGTCGTAGTAGTTGTTGTAGTAGTAGTAGTAGTAGTAGTTGTTGTTGTAGTAGTATTTGTTGTAATAGTTGTTGTTGTTGTTGTAGTCATAGTTGTTGTAGTAGTTGTTGTTGTTGTAGTAGTTGTAGTAGTAGTAGTAGTAGTAGTTGTTGTAGTAGTTGTAACAGTAGTAGTAGTAGTTGTTGTTGTATTAGTTCTTGTAGTAGTTGTTGTTGTTGTAGTAGTTGTTGTTGTTGTAGTAATAGCAGTAGTTGTTGCTGTAGTAGTTGTTGTAGTAGTAGTAGTAGTAGTAGTAGTTGTTGTTGTAGTAGTATTTGTTGTAATAGTTGTTGTTGTTGTAGTCATAGTTGTTGTAGTAGTTGTTGTTGTTGTAGTAGTTGTAGTAGTAGTAGTAGTAGTAGTTGGTGTAGTAGTTTTAACAGTAGTAGTAGTAGTTGTTGTTGTATTAGTTCTTGTTGTTGTTGTTGTTGTAGTAGTTGTTGTTGTTGTAGTAATAGCAGTAGTTGTTGCTGTAGTAGTTGTTGTAGTAGTAGTAGTAGTTGTTGTAGTAGTTGTAGTAGGAGTAGGAGTCGTTGTTGTAGTAGTTGTTCTAAAAGTTGTTTTTAGTAGTTGTTGTTTTAGTAGCAGTTGTTCTCAATTCTTCGAGCCATTTGTTTACACTGCCTAAGACTTTTGCACGGAACTGTCTATATATATTCCAGATGGATATATTGAAGGGAGTATTGGTAAAATGCAATGCACATTGCAAGAGATTACTTTTGCAGTGAAAATCCACCTTTACTTACATAATGAATCTTTCAAAACATATTAATTTATGATGTTATAATTTGAAAAGATATTGTGTGTATGTTTAGTCACTCAGGGCTCCATGTGTTCTGTGTTCTAATGTTTGGACATAAATTAGAACACAGAACATACAGACAGTCTATTTAGAATGTGTGCTCTCCACAGACTGGACACACCACTTGGCAGCAAACTGTGGATCTGCTTGGACTGGAAATACTACTCAGAATTTTTACATCTTAGTTTTTTTCTAACTTTGTGATACCTGTGGATCAATGAGACACATGGAAAGTGGAAGACTTTTTTCTGCATGTTGCCAGTGCCCTGTGCAGTGTCCTGAATAGAAGGCTGAAGAAGGTAGGGATGGACGTGCTCACTCTAACTTATGTGACATTTTGGCTCCTGTATCTCAGTGGAAGGTTAGTGTCTCTGAAATAGTTCTCTGATGTTGTATGTCCTCTCCTGAAGCCCACTATGTGACATTTACACAACAAGTTAACATAGTGAAACTGAAAAGATTGTGGGCAGTTTTTGTCATAAGAGGTGACTTTATTTCGTTTTGTAATTTTTGTTTTTAGTTTTTGTTTCAATTTTGTGGTTGTTTTTGAAATGTACAGTACTGTAGAAAATTGCTAGGCAGGTGTGAAAAAATGCCATGAAATAAAAATGCTTTCAAAGATAGAATTGATAACATTTTTTATTAAATAACAAAATGCAAAGTGAGTGAACAGAAGACAAATCAAATCAATATTTCATGTGACCACCCTTTGCCTTCAAACCAGCATCAATTCTTCTCTGCATTTGTTTACACTGCGTAAGAGTTTTGCACAGCACTGTCTATATATCTATATCTATATATTTATGTTTTTGTTTCATTGTTGTTGTTGTTGTTGTAGTAGGAGTTGTTGTAGGAGTTGTAGTAGTAGTAGTAGTAGTAGTTGTTGTTGTTGTTGTAGTTGTTTGTGCATTAGTTGTTGTAGTAGTTGTTGTTGTAGTAGTAGAGGTTTTTGTAGTAGTAGTAGTAGTAGTTGTTGTTGTTGTAGTAGTTGTAGTAGTAATAGTAGCAGTTGTTGTTGTATAAGTTGTTGTAGTAGTTGTTGTTGTAGTAGTAGTAGTTGTTGTTGTTGTAGTAGTAGTAGTAGTTGCTGTTGTATTAGTTGTTGTAGTAGTAGTAGTAGTCGTAGTTGTTGTTGTAGTAGTAGTTGTTGCTGTAGTAGTTGTAGTAGTAGTAGTAGTTGTTGTTGTAGTAGTAGTAGTTGTTGTTGTATTAGTTCTTGTAGTAGTTGTTGTTGTTGTTGTAGTCAGAGTTGTTGTCGTAGTAGTTGTTGTTGTAGTAGTAGTAGTAGTAGTAGTAGTTGTTGTTGTAGTAGTATTTGTTGTAATAGTTGTTGTTGTTGTTGTAGTCATAGTTGTTGTAGTAGTTGTTGTTGTTGTAGTAGTTGTAGTAGTAGTAGTAGTAGTAGTTGTTGTAGTAGTTGTAACAGTAGTAGTAGTAGTTGTTGTTGTATTTGTTCTTGTAGTAGTTGTTGTTGTTGTAGTAGTTGTTGTTGTTGTAGTAATAGCAGTAGTTGTTGCTGTAGTAGTTGTTGTAGTAGTAGTAGTAGTAGTAGTAGTTGTTGTTGTAGTAGTATTTGTTGTAATAGTTGTTGTTGTTGTAGTCATAGTTGTTGTAGTAGTTGTTGTTGTTGTAGTAGTTGTAGTAGTAGTAGTAGTAGTAGTTGGTGTAGTAGTTTTAACAGTAGTAGTAGTAGTTGTTGTTGTATTAGTTCTTGTAGTAGTTGTTGTTGTTGTTGTTGTTGTAGTAGTTGTTGTTGTTGTAGTAATAGCAGTAGTTGTTGCTGTAGTAGTTGTTGTAGTAGTAGTAGTAGTTGTTGTAGTAGTTGTAGTAGGAGTAGGAGTCGTTGTTGTAGTAGTTGTTCTAAAAGTTGTTTTTAGTAGTTGTTGTTTTAGTAGCAGTTGTTCTCAATTCTTCGAGGCATTTGTTTACACTGCCTAAGACTTTTGCACGGAACTGTCTATATATATTCCAGATGGATATATTGAAGGGAGTATTGGTAAAATGCAATGCACATTGCAAGAGATTACTTTTGCAGTGAAAATCCACCTTTACTTACATAATGAATCTTTCAAAACATATTAATTTATGATGTTATAATTTGAAAAGATATTGTGTGTATGTTTAGTCACTCAGGGCTCCATGTGTTCTGTGTTCTAATGTTTGGACATAAATTAGAACACAGAACATACAGACAGTCTATTTAGAATGTGTGCTCTCCACAGACTGGACACACCACTTGGCAGCAAACTGTGGATCTGCTTGGACTGGAAATACTACTCAGAATTTTTACATCTTAGTTTTTTTCTAACTTTGTGATACCTGTGGATCAATGAGACACATGGAAAGTGGAAGACTTTTTTCTGCATGTTGCCAGTGCCCTGTGCAGTGTCCTGAATAGAAGGCTGAAGAAGGTAGGGATGGACGTGCTCACTCTAACTTATGTGACATTTTGGCTCCTGTATCTCAGTGGAAGGTTAGTGTCTCTGAAATAGTTCTCTGATGTTGTATGTCCTCTCCTGAAGCCCACTATGTGACATTTACATAACAAGTTAACATAGTGAAACTGAAAAGATTGTGGGCAGTTTTTGTCATAAGAGGTGACTTTATTTCGTTTTGTAATTTTTGTTTTTAGTTTTTGTTTCAATTTTGTGGTTGTTTTTGAAATGTACAGTACTGTAGAAAATTGCTAGGCAGGTGTGAAAAAATGCCATGAAATAAAAATGCTTTCAAAGATAGAATTGATAACATTTTTTATCAAATAACAAAATGCAAAGTGAGTGAACAGAAGACAAATCAAATCAATATTTCATGTGACCACCCTTTGCCTTCAAACCAGCATCAATTCTTCTCTGCATTTGTTTACACTGCGTAAGAGTTTTGCACAGCACTGTCTATATATCTATATCTATATATTTATGTTTTTGTTTCATTGTTGTTGTTGTTGTTGTAGTAGGAGTTGTTGTAGGAGTTGTAGTAGTAGTAGTAGTAGTAGTTGTTGTTGTTGTAGTTGTTTGTGCATTAGTTGTTGTAGTAGTTGTTGTTGTAGTAGTAGAGGTTTTTGTAGTAGTAGTAGTAGTAGTTGTTGTTGTTGTAGTAGTTGTAGTAGTAATAGTAGCAGTTGTTGTTGTATAAGTTGTTGTAGTAGTTGTTGTTGTAGTAGTAGTAGTTGTTGTTGTTGTAGTAGTAGTAGTAGTTGCTGTTGTAGTAGTTGTTGTAGTAGTAGTAGTAGTCGTAGTTGTTGTTGTAGTAGTAGTTGTTGCTGTAGTAGTTGTAGTAGTAGTAGTAGTTGTTGTTGTTGTTGTTGTTGTTGTAGTAGTAGTAGTTGTTGTTATATTACTTGTTGTATTAGTTGTTGTTGTTGTAGTAGGAGTTGTAGTAGTAGTAGTAGTTGTTGTTGTTGTAGTTGTTGTTGTAGTAATAGCAGTTGTTGTTGTTGTCCTATTTTTTGTAAATGTAGTTGTTTTAGATGTAGTTGTTGTAGCAGTTGTTGTAGTAGTAGTTGTTGTCGTAGTAAATGTTGTTGTAGTAGTAGGAGTTGTTGTTGTAGTAGTAGTTGTAATAGTAGGAATTGTTGTTGTAGTAGTAGGAGTTGTTATTGTAGTAGTAGTTGTAGTAGTAGTAGTTTTATTAGTTGTTGTTCTAGTAGTAGTTGTTGTTGTTGTAGTCGTGGTTCTAATAGTTGTTTTTGTAGTTGTTGTTGTAGTAGCAGGTGTTGTAGTTGTTGTAGTTGTTGTTGTTGTTGTTGTAGTAGTTGTAGTAGTAGAAGTAGTTTTTGTAGTAGTAGTAGTTTTTCTTGCAGTAGTTGTTGTAGTAATAGAAGTTGTTGTATTAGTAGTAGTTGTTTTAATAGTAGTTGTTATAGTAGCAGTAGTTGTTGTAATAGTATTTGTTGTTGTCGTAATACTTGTAGTAGTAGTTGTTGTAGTAGTGGTTTTTGTAGTAGTAGTAGTAGTAGTTGTTGTTGTTGTATTAGTTGTTGTAGTAGTTAGGGCCTCGGGGCAATCGCACCGAGCACTGGTACCATACAGCAATAGCTGTAGGTACCAGTGCTTCAGAACAGTCTTGATGTCATCACATTCTATTCCGGAATGTCATGATGTCATCACATTCCGTTTTCGGAATGTCATGATGTCATCACATTCCGTTTTCGGAATGTCATGATGTCATCACATTCCGTTTTCAGAATTCTGGAATGTGATGATGTCATCACATTCCGTTTTCGGAATTACGGAATGTCACGATGTCATCACATTCTATTCCGGAATGTCATGATGTCATCACATTCCATTTTCGGAATTACGAAAATCGATAATGTCATCACATTCCGTTTTCGGAATTCCTGAATGCTATGATGTCATCACATTCCGTTTTTCGTTTTCCGTGTTGAGTACTTCTTGTACGTTATCACAGTTCAACAGTCAGCCAAACTCAGGTATGACACTACACTTGAGCCGGGATTAGAGTGTCTTGCTCCCTTTATTTCCTTTCTAATATTGTGAAATACCATGATTGAAACTGCAAAAGAAAATAATAAAAAATTCAGTTTCCTTTACAGCATGTTCCCAATAAACAATGTTGAATTATACTTTTAAAATATAGCACAAGAACAGCGCACCAAAAATAGCCATTCACATGAACAATAGGCTAATACACTATCATTGCTAGCGTACAATGTGGATACGCACTTACATTAGCTCATTAAATTAACTTCTTGCATGATTTATCAGTCAACAAACACATGTTGTCACACTAACCTTAATGTCATGTATTCCTAATCATTCATATAAACTCCTACTTTATGAATTTACAGCCATTGCTTTCGTGAGCATGAGAAGAAAAGAGAAGATTCAGAGAGTGACTGTCCGTCTTTCTTACTGCTGGCTGCTAACATTGCTGCTAATGTAAACACTACGTAGCCTCTGATCACGCTTCAAAATAAAAGTTGCACTTTCAAAATAAAGGTCCAGTTCTCTTTGGAACTATAACAACTGAGTGAACAGTGATGATGTCATCACATTCTATTCCGGAATGTCATGATGTCATCACATTCCGTTTTCAGAATTCCGGAATGTGATGATGTCATCACATTCCATTTTCAGAATTACGGAATGCGATGATGTCATCACATTCTGTTTTTGGAATTCTGGAATGCGATGATGTCATCACATTCCGTTTTCGGAATTAAGAAATGCGATAATGTCATCACATTCCGTTTTCGGAATTCTGGAATATGATGATGTCCTGACATTCCATCCCGGAATGACAGAGAGAACAAATTCCTCTGTTTTTGTGGATAATGTAAATGTGGTGACCATTGTCTGAGCACAGTTCCAATTCTGATGTAAAAACTTTAATTTCATTGATCCAGAATATCTGTTCTGTGATTGTCCAGCATGCTGCAGATTTAACTAGGAGCACAATGATTCATGTGGGTGGACACTGAGCTGAGCCAGTGTTAATGCTTTAAAAGTCACCACAGACTCAACAGGGTCAAACTAGCAGGCAAAACGCTGTTGAGGTGGAAGCAGAGTGTAACAGAACATTCCGTTTTTAGAATTCAGGAATGTGATGATGTCATCACATTCCATTTTTGGAATTCCGGAATGCAATGATGTCATCACATCCTATTCCAGAATGTGATGATGTCATCACATTCCGTTTTCAGAATTCCGGAATGGGATGATGTCATCACATTCCGTTTTTAGAATTGCGGAATGCGATGATGACATCACATTCCGTTTTCGGAATTCCGGAATGCGATGATGTCATCACATTCTGTTTTCGGAATTCTGGAATGCGATCATGTCATCACATTTCGTTATCAGAATTCCAGAATGTGATGATGTCATCAGATTCTATTCCGGAATGCGATGATGTCATCACATTCCGCTTTAAGAATTTGGGAATGCAATGATGTCATCACATTCCATTTTTGGAATTCTGGAATGCTATGATGTCATCACATTCCGTTTTCGGAATTCCGGAATGCTATGATGTCATCACATTCCGTTTTCAGAATTCTGGAATGTGATGATGTCATCACATTCCCTATTACTTTTCTCTACAGAATACGAATTTTTCGCGATTTACGTCGCGAAAAACTGCCCAAAATTTTTGCATTGAAATGAATGGGACGGCCGAAAAAAATAAGCGAAAAAGAACAATAATTGGAGATTTTTAAACGTCTACTTCTCCGGCATAATTTCACCTAGGGACTCCCTTTAAACTTACAGTAGACAGTAGACACAAGTCTTGTGTATCGGTGTATTAATCCACGTTTCGATAGGTCATATAGTTTTTTATCAATCCCTGTTCAATGACCATGATCATTTTTGGAGAAATTCTGCGATTATCATGGGTGTGTATTGCACGGAATGTTCGTGTCACAGTGTGTGACATCATCGCCAGAGTGTAGAGGTAGAGAAAAAATTGTCAAAAACTAATTTGAAAACTGCACTCAAATTCCACTCTACAGAAATAATTTATTCATAGAAACGTAGGAAAATTTGTCTTCTCACTCACAATCCTCTGGTAAAGCTGTCAGAGTTATAGTTTGGGCATTGGACATACAGATGCGCCACCAACACTCACCAACAGCCTCATTGGCTCCCATATTAAAAACGCAGGAAGATTTCTGAAAAAGGGAGATCTAACAGTTTTTTTAGGTCACTCTAACATAGCTATTTTTTCATTTTTCTTAAAAAAAAACATATGTAGACATTCAGGAAGAACTCAGGACGCTCAAAGTGAAGTCAGATCAATGATAGGTATTATGGTTTTGCCAAAAATGCTTTCTGTTCGAGGCCAGAAATTCTGTTCACCTCTGGCAGCTGTCAGTGTTCCGGGACATTGGCAGGTGACAGTTAATTCTTTTGATTGCTTTGATCTGATTGCCTTTGATCTTTGATGTGATTACAGTTGCAGATACACACACACACACATATGTGCGTAAGCGCACACACTCCTCACACATGCATACATATGCTTCAAACACACACACACACACACACACTTTGAGGTTAAAGGGAAGAGTTTGAAATCTCTGAATAATCTCATCATAGTGTACACACACCGGCAGTAGACCCGTGGCCCTTTCAGAATTCCCCCAGAGGAAATTTTCTAGTTGTTGTTGTAGTAGTAGTAGTAGTTGTTGTCGTCGTAGTTGTTGTTGTTGTCGTAGTAGTAGTAGTGTAGTGTATGTTTAGTGACTCAGGGCCCCATGTGTTCTGTGTTCTAATGTTTGGACATAAATTAGAACACAGAACACACAGACAGTCTATTTAGAATGTGTGCTCTCCACAGACTGGACACACCACTTGGCAGCAAACTGTGGATCTGCTTGGACTGGAAATACTACTCAGAGTTTTTACATCTTATCTTAGTTTTTTTCTAACTTTGTGATACCTGTGGATCAATGAGACACACAGGAAAGTGGAAGGCTTTTTTTGCATGTTGCCAGTGCCCTGTGCAGTGTCCTGAATAGAAGGCTGAAGAAGGTAGGGATGGACGTGCTCACTCTAACTTATGTGACATTTTGGCTCCTGTATCTCAGTGGAAGGTTAGTGTCTCTGAAATAGTTCTCTGATGTTGTATGTCCTCTCCTGAAGCCCACTATGTGACATTTACACAACAAGTTAACATAGTGAAACTGAAAAGATTGTGCGCAGTTTTTTTCATGAGGGGTGACTTTATTTTGTTTTGTAATTTTTGTTTTTAGTTTTTGTTTCAATTTTGTGGTTATTGTTGAAATGTACAGTACTGTAGAAAATTGTTAGGCAGGTGTGAAAAAATGGCATGAAATAAAAATGCTTTCAAAGATAGAATTGATACATTTTTTTATCAAATAACAAAATTCAAAGTGAGTGAACAGAAGACAAATCAAATCAATATTTCATGTGACCACCCTTTGCCTTCAAACCAGCATCAATTCTTCTCTGCATTTGTTTACACTGCGTAAGACTTTTGCACAGCACTGTCTATATATCTATATGTTTTTGTTTCATTGTTGTTGTTGTTTTTGTAGTTGTTGCTGTTGTTGTTGTAGTTGTTGTAGTATTAGTTTTTGTAGTAGTAGTTGTTGTAGTAGTAGTTGTTGTAATAGTAGTAGTTGTCATAGTTTTTGTTGTTGTTGTAGTAGTTGTTGTTTTCATAGTTGTTGTTGTTGTTGTTGCAGTAGTTGTTGTTGTTGTTGTTGCATTAGTTGTTGAAGTAGTAGGAGTAGTTGTTGTTGTAGGTGTTGTTGTTGTAGTAGTAGTTGTTGCTGTAGTAATTGTAGTAGTAGCTGTTGTAGTAGTTGTAGTAGTAGTTGTTGTTGTTGTTGTAGTGTAGTGGTAGTAGTTGTTGTAGTAGTTGTCGTTGCATTAGTTGTTGTACTTGTTGTAGTAGTGGTAGTAGTTGTTGTAGTAGTAGTTGTCGTTGTAGTAGTAGGAGTTGTTGTTATATTAGTTGTTGTAGTAGTTGTTGTTGGATGGAATAGGCCTCAGGCTGCTTCAGGCTGCTGGGCATTAGTTGAAGTCTCAGCTTATTAGGATATCTGTCAGATTGCAGCTCTTGCAGGGAAACATGTGTTAGCCTCAGTGGTCGGCATTGAATCTACATGAACTAAACTATGAAATTACAATAATTTAATTTTTCTTGGTTACTTTGTGTTTTTATTAGCTGCAGGTTAAGGTAAGCTACCTGCTCTACCGAAGCCCCGCAGTTGTTGTAGTAGTTGTTGTAGTAGTAGTTGTTGTAGTTGTTGTAGTAGTAGTTGTAGTAGTTGTTGTTGTAGTAGTAGTTGTTGTAGTAGTAGTAGTTGTTGTAGTAGTGGTTGTTGTATTAGTTGTTGTTGTAGTCTGTTGTTGTAGTGTGTTCCATTATTTAACTTGTCCTATTGAAAAAGGAAGTCCTGAATTGCAGGGTTTGAAGGATGTTGGCTGCATGTATGGGGAGCTAACTTCAATAAATAGCTGAAATAGTAGGCATAGCAGCATAATAACTTAACTCATAACTGGCAAAGGCTGACAGGTCGTTTGCCTGCTTCAGTACACACAGCTGCTTCAGCACCCAAACCCTAATCCTTATCCAAAGTCTGACCAACTAGTTTTATTTCCCAACATTAAAGATGCTTACAACATTAAACAACGCATGATTAAAACAGCAAACACCCGAGCGCTTCACAGTCGTAAACAGAGCAGTTGTTTTCTATAAGAAATTGCAAAATATTTTCTAGCACAGTTTTTTCTAGTACGAATGCATGATACAACCAAATATGGTTATTGTGACAAGTTTATAGCCAGTGTGCTAAAAAGTGATTCTTAATATATGCAACCATTTGGGAATGAGAATATGTTACAATTGTGACTGAAAGATATTAATTATATTTACAATATATTATAATTTTGGCCTGTGCCTTTTCCAGATCAAAAATGAAAAATCTGTTCTTTCAATTTTATATATTATGGTTACCCTTGATTGCCATATCCTGTACTGACACCTCAGGCAGGTAAGTCAACTTTAACATATGACATGTCATAACCTAATAGTTAGTTTGCAAGACACAATTTTGTTTCCTCTATTATCAGTGCCAGTTTAGGGTTTACATTTTTAGCATTGACAGCAGAATGCTGCTGGGCCATGCCAACACTTTAGGATTGTGTAATGATAACTGAAGCCACTAGGGGCTGCTGCAGGCTCTTCATAATTTTATCACTGCAATGTTCAAGAATACATACATTGATACAAATGAGAACATTTACTGACCATTGAGTCCAAATTCGTCTTGATTTCTGGTATCTTTGCTCTGTGTAAACGAGGAGTTGAAAAGAAATAGCTGGAATTAGAAAGTCTTCTTCATTGGACTTCATTGGACAAGCAGACGTCGACCAATGGAGAGTCGAGATGGAGATGCAGTCATTGTAAATCTGAATGTGTTTTCCTCTGCAGGCACTAGATGGCGCCAGTGTGCCAAGAACTTAACAGCCCTGCTGCTGGATTACACTGATTGTCCTCCAGAGGGACCCATGGGCCACAAGAGGCAGAGACATACTGTATACCATAGATGGCACATCATTTAAAGGTAAAATTAAAATTAAAATAAATGAATAAATAAAAAAGAAGAAAAAGAAAAAAAACATGCATGATGAAAAAAATATTCATAAATCTCTTACCTGTGATGTCACTGTTTGTTTGTTTTTCAGGACAGATGACATATTCAATGCTATTGTCTTTATTACGTTATTAATCATGAAAACAGATATTTACAGAAACAATTAAGAAGGAAATACGACGATTTGTCTTAAAACAAAGTATAGATTGAGCCAAATGTTGCAGATAAAGAAAGATATATTATGCTTGCAGTGTTACTAAAATCCTTACCCCTAACCGATTAATATGATAATAAACATGTATTGCATGTGTATTGTATTCTATGTATATATGGTATTAAGTAGTGATTTTTCTTTTATTAACAGCTTTTCAATATGTGTTGTACCCTATAGGCTGTCTTTGTAGTATCCAAGTGTGTTACAACAGGTATCCACGAGTGCCATAAAAAGCAGTGGAAATATTAATAAGCCCATGTAAATTAGATTCAAATCTCTGAACCCTACATGTATAAATAAGGTCACTCATTGCCCTAAACAAATAATTATCTTAACATTGAAATTTTAAAAAATGCCACTGTATTTGTGCTGGCCACAATTGTGCACTATTAATACAATAACCTTAAACTAATTTTCCTTTTAGTTTCCTTCAGTGGTAGCTGACACTTTATGAATGATCATCTGTATTGAGCTTTGTGCTTAACTATCTTAACATCTTTGACTGATGTCTAATTCTAGCCCCTTCAGACCTGCATTTTTTCTGCTGAGCAAAAAATAAATTTAAAATACTTATTCTGACTCCTCTCCAACATAAAATCATGTTTTTAATAGTATTTTTTCATGTCCATTCCAACTGACACCACGACATGATGGGCGTAAAATGTCACAAAAACTTAAGAAAAATAAGTTGAGTTTTTCCACATACTAGTAAAGCAGATATGACCTCAACATCTGGAAGTGGATGTTTGGATGTGTTTGAGTCTGTGTACAGTCTAAACATGCATATTCACCAGCTTTGGTGCAAATGAAAGTGACAACAGCTGCAATGGAGAGGGAACGGAATGGTTTTGCATGTGGTGGCCACTGACCATTTCTCTCTCATTATCCTTCCTGACTGATTCTTCACTAGTTTTGTGTTATGCTAGTCTCCTTGTCACTACTGGTAGCATGAGGCGGTTCCTGCAGCCCAATCAGGTTCCACAGGTAGTCCAGCTCCTCCAAGATGGCACATCCAGCATGGTTGCAACAAGGTTTGCTGCAGTTGCTGCAGTCTAGGAGCATGAAGGAGATACCAGGAGGCCATTGCACGGGGAGAGCTGGACAGGGTGGTAGAAGGGCTTTAACCCAGCAGCAGGACCAATATCTGCTCCTTTGAGTTAGGAGGAACTGGAGGAGTACGAGTGTGCATGTTGACTTACCTGCCTGGTGTCCATGAGGGTGGTATAAGGGCCCAAAGTCCTCTAGTGGGACCTGTGCTCACTGCCCAGCACCACAAAGCTCCACTGGCATTTGTGAGAGACCACCAGAATTGGTCTGCCATTGGCTCCTGATTGTCATCATGCCATGTTGCCTGTAACATCATCCAGCATGACCGGTTTAATGGTGGGTCAGTTATGATCTGGGGAGGAATATCAGTGAAGGGGAACACAGACCTGCATGTCATAGCTTATGGTAGCCTGACTGCTGTTACGTACCAGGATGAAACCCTCAGAGCGACTGTCAGGCCTCACATGTCACACCGCTGCTCATTTAGCTCCACTGGCTACCTGTTGCAGCCCAAAGCATCAAATTCAAATCTCTAATGCTGGCCTATAAAGTTGTCTCCGTTACTGCTCCTACCTACCTGAACGCCCTGATTCAGACATATGCTACCTCACGACCGTCGCGCTCTTCCAATGAACGGCACCTGGCTCTGCCCCCCGTTGGTCCAAGGCAATCCAGACTCTTTGCATTTCTTGTTCCCCACTGGTGGAACACACTACCAGTTCCAACCAGAGCAGGGGCGTCCCTCTCTACCTTTAAAAAACTCCTGAAGACCCAGCTCTTCAGAGAGCATCTTCTCTCCTAGCACCACACGATAATTCTACTCCTCAAAGAATTGTCACTAGCACTTATTGATGCACTAATTATTATTGCACTATACCTTGATTGTTTGCTTTTACTCTTCCTGTAAGTCGCTTTGGATAAAAGCGTCTGCTAAATGACTAAATGTAATGTAAATGTAAAATGTATTGGGCCCAGGGTTCCTCCTGGTGCAGGACAATACTCAGCCTCATGTGGCTGGAGTGTGTAGGCAGTTCCTGGACGATGAAGGCATTGATGCCATTGACTGGCCCTCTCGTTCCCCTAGCCTAGATGCAATTGAGCACCAATGAGACATTATGTTTAGGTGCATGTGACACCGCCAAGTCCCACCGCAGGCTTTCCAGGAGCTCAGTGATGCCCTCATCCAGGTCTGGGAGAAGATTCTCCCAGACACCATCTGCCGACTCTCCAGGAGCTGATCAGACATTGTCAAGAGTGCATATATTTTACTTTGACTTTTGGTGAGATTTTGAATCCAGCCCTCAATGGGTTAATGATTTTGGTTTTCATTGACCATTGTTATGTCATTTTGATCTCAAAATGTTATACAATGCACATCAGTAAAGATTCTCATCTTGAATAATTTGTTCATCAAGATCTGATGTGTGATTAAAGCATTTTGTTGATTTATTTGAGCAGCGTATATTTAAAAATGTATAATCCATCCATTTTCCTCCACTTAAACGGGGCCGGGTCAATGGGGCAGCAGGCTAAGCAGGAAAGCTTGCAGGTATTGTGCTTCTTTATATATTGACACTAAACATTTGAGTGTTAGCTAAAGTCGCTCAACTCCTGATGTCCATTGCAATGGACATCAGACTTTGAAAAATTCCTGTAAACGAATGATATGATATATGTTCAAATTTTCACTTGTAATGGTTACAAATATGCTGGCAGCAAATTTGTTTGGCCAGCATGAACATAAATGTATATTTTTGATTGAAAATGGGCTCTTACTCCTTCCTCTCTGCAGCCGCTCCACCATGCTTGTCTTGTCCGATGTCTGTCATTCTCTCAGAGCTACTCAAAGTCATGACATGATTGTGATTGGATAATCAGAATTCAATCAGTAACCTGCATTACTGACATCGTTCAATTACAGGATATTTATTGGTTAAGAGACAGAAATATGTCATGTCCATCCCAATGGACGTGGGGTCTGAAGGGACTAGAAAGAAAATTCTAATAACTTTGGAACAGCAACAATTACATATTACATTTATTTCACATTAATTATTTTCTACAGAGAACATAATTTCTTCTTAAATCACGTGCAAACGTATGTAAATTATCTGTAAATAAATATGTAGCTTAATATATTAGGGTTCATGTCCACACTAACTATTTATTTTTATATATTTATGTACTTTTACATTAAACCCTCTAGAGTCCATGAAAGCACCTGCACATTACTTCTCCATGACGTGAAGACATAATCAAGCATCCCTCTAAAGTTCTGGCTTGAAACTCCATGCCAGATTTAAAATTATTTTTTAATTTAAATTATATTTGGCCAACTAAAACCGGAGATAATGTCAAATATATTTAGTATAAAAATATAGAACTAGAGATTATCCTAATTTTACCTGTTGTATGTAATATTTGCAACCTGTATTCATATGTGCAACATTTAAAATTCTGTGTATTGAAATATAATTTTCAAGATCAAATTTGATGTTTTCCTTTGTTTCTGATAAATATTTTTAAACAGGAAGGAAACAATAGTCCAAAATTCCAGAGGGTTAAATTCTCTAACCTAACTTTACAGCAAATATTTAAAATATTTTTTAATTTTAAAACTGTATAAAAAAATATATCTTATCTCTCTAAATCTTAGTTTTGTCACCTTATTAAAGTTGTTATCTGTAAAATAATGGACAGCTATGGAACACATGAGGACCTGTAGATCCTCCTCACTTCCTTGGAGCTCGGATGGTCCCTGGAAGCTCACAATTTTTTTTAGAACATTGTCAACAAGACTCTGTCAGACTTTCCCCAGACCCTGACTCTATCAGTTTCCTGAACAGACGAGAAGATAAACAGTTGAGCCGAGTTGTTCCTGCAGGATGCTCAGAAATCTCCCTTAATCTCCTCCAATCCTCCCTGCAGCCAACAGCCCCGGGCAGAGTGGGACTCTCTCCAGTCTCTCACATATTAGCCTGGCTCTTAGTCTGGAGCCACCAGATTAATGCCCAAATCAATTAGAGCCAGCAGCAGATGAGTCAATTACCCCCACCTCCCACCTCCCACCCCCTCATGATACAGACTTCAGTAGTGTTTATGCTCTTAGGAGAAAGGGAATGAGATGAGTGTTTTGTCTCTTCGTGAGGATGGTTTAATTTAGAGGTCAAACAGGCAAAATAGAGACTCTGAATCTGCAGATTGTCTCCTCTCTGAGTGGGAGGGAAGGCAACAGACCCCCCTCCCTCCATCAGCTACTACCAAGGTGTCCTTGAGCAGGGCAAAGATCATCCAGAAGAGCCAGAAGAAGAAGAACCAGAAGAGCCATTTAGTGTAGGAAGTAAATGTGATGCCACATTATTCAACTCTATGGAGTCTTGGACTATTTTGTCCATTTTTGAATCCTTTTCATGTCTTTTTTGTGTCTTTTTTGGTCATTTTGTGTCTGTTGTTGTGTCTTTTTTGGTCATTATGTGTGCTGTGTCTGTTATGGTCAATTTGTGTCTTTTTTTCTAGTCATTTTGTGTCTGTTTGTGTCTTTTTTGATCATTTTGTGTCCGTTGCTGTGTCGTTTTTGGTCATTATGTGTCTGTTGTTGTGTCTTTTTTAGTTACTTTGTGTCCATTTTTTTGTCATTTTGTGTCTATTTTTGGTCATTTTGGGTCTGTTGTTGTGTCTTTTTTTAATTATTTTGTGTCTTTTTTGGTCATTTTGTGTCTGTTGTTGCGTCTTTTTTGGTCATTTTGTCTCTTTTTTGTCATTTTGTGTCTTCTGTGTCTGTTATCGTCATTTTGTGTCTTTTTTTCTAGTCATTTTGTGTCTTTTTTGGTCATTTTGTGTCTGTTGTTGTGTCTTTTTTTAGTTATGTTGTCTCTTTTTTGTCATTTTGTGTCTTTTTTTAGTTTTTTGTGTCTTTTTTGATCATTTTGTGTCTGTTGTGTTTGTTTTTTTTGGTCATTATGTGTGTTGTTGTGTCTTTTTTAGTTATTTTGTGTCTTTTTTTGTCATTTTGTCTTTTTTGGTCATTTTGTCTCTTTTTTGTCATTGTGTGTCTTCTGTGTCTGTTATGGTCATTTTGTGTCTTTTTTGGTCCTTTTTTGACGTCATGAAGAAGTTGTGCCCGGCGCTTTCGTGGACTCCAGAGGGTTAAAGCTTTAGTTCAGTCTTTTTGCTTCAGTTCAATTATTAGAATGAAGCATGGTCAAATCAAAGTCAATTTTTTTTATATAGTGTATTAAACCGCACCAAAGTGCTTCACATAAAAGTGCAAAAAGTGCAATAAAATACAGAATTGACAAAGGTAAAAAGAAACAAACAAAAAAGAAAACAAAATTAAATTTCAAATAAATTAAAAGAAGCCGGGATAATTTTAAAAGCACTGTGGGATTACTAGGGGACACTACTCCCTAGCACTTGCCAGAGGGGGGAAAAAAAAACTTGAAGGCAAGAGAAAAGAGGTGGGTTTTTCAGTGAGATTTAAAAACATTTAGGTTACAGATTGATTAATTTATTCCTGCTGTCTTTTCACACAGTCACAAATCATTAAGTACAAAATGTCAAGTGAGTTATTAAAGCTGCTGAGTCACTGGTCTGACAATGAGATTACCTTTTAGTCAATAAAATTGAATCAATGATGTGAAATTATCAGTGATAACAAAACAATAATTATTGATTCAATTGAATTAATGACTGAAGTTAATTTTCACCTAAAAAAACACTGTTTAGAGAAAAATCCATCAGCAGTGTTTATATTTTCTTTTTTCTCAATGTACAATCCAGATTCCATAATAATAATATTATAATCATAATAATAACAATAATAATAATTATAGTAATGAAAACAGAACGCAATAATTTGCTAATAATTTGCAATAAACAAATTTAGTATTCAAACTGGGAAACCTTTGTATTATACATTCACTCTGATGTTGATGCATTCTGTTTTTATTTATGTTTTACAGTGCCCCAACTTCTTGGGAATCAGGGTTGTGATTTCTTTACAACTATAAAATTATTATTATTATTATGCATTTTTATATGTTGGTTGTTATTACTTTAGCAGTTTTGGTAGCTGTGGTTTACTAGCTGGATTAGAACCCCTCTCAAGAGTTTGATCAAAATATTGGAATATTTATTAAAGGAGGATTGATTAACCTATAAGAACCCAGACCCAGTAATCCTTAAGGGAAAATTATGGGGGATATACCACAGACCAAGTGGACCACATAGAACACATTAATGATGTTTTTTTTTTTTCAAAACTACCCCTAAATGTCAAAGATCTGTGATGTGACATAAACGTTACATTGGCCGTTTATGGTATTTGTGTTCATAATATTTCTTGTTTTAAAATAAATAAACTATACATTTTCTGCTTACAGACACACAAATTTGACTTGTTCTATGCATCTCCAAAACATATCAAAATTGAGACATTAATAATGCTGTTTAACAACAAATTATCACAAATTTTCAGATTTGTTTTTAAGTAACACATTAATAATAAATAACAATAAATAACCATTTGCCTTTTTGTTTGCATCTCCATAACATATATCACAATTGTGACAGGAAATATGGTCAGAACAAGTTAAATGCAATACAGTGAACCCTATTAATGGGTTAGACTTGTTAAATGGGTTTAATCTTAGATTCTAGACGATTTAAAGTGTTTCTTACAAGGGTGTCACCATGGGTTCTTATGGGTTAAAGACTTAGTTTTAACTGGGTGGACCTGAACAGTGTGTTTGTGTGTATGATTTGTGTTGTGTCTGCTACGTTCATTCAGATGTGGACGTGACTTGGATTTGAGTCGACTCAAGTCACTTTTTTGACAACTTTCAACTTGACATAAATGAATTATACTTGGACTTGAAAGATAAACACCTGTGACTTGACATGTCTTCATGTTTTCAGTTTAAAAATGAAATATTAAATTAAAAAAATGATCAGCGTTGTTCGTGTGTGTGTGTGTGTGTGTGTGTGTGTGTGTGTAACATTACCCGTTTCTTACACATCAAACTTTGTTCTTCTCCTTGAGGACTCCTTTTGATCAGTAAGTGTTAATGAATCAACCCAATTTAAAATGTTTTTGTTTCATCTAATGTTGCATTTAGAGCTCTTTATACATGAAATAATTATGTTCTATGTTCTGACTAGACTTGGGACTTGCCTTGACTTGACTTGTGACTTTGATCAAATGACTTGAATAACTTCTTTGTTGCTCTTTTGGAACAGCCTACCTTTCCAGGTCAGAGCTGCAGTCTGTTGGGCACTTTAAAACATTATTAAAAACCTATTTATTCTCCTTGGTGTTCAGTCCCAGCTAGGCAAGAATCCTTGGCTTTTTACTTTTTTACTGTTTTCTTTTCTTTTTTTATCTCTAACTCTGTTTTTGGATTAAGTTTTTATTACTATTTTTTGTTTAACTGTTTTTAGTATTTTATTGTTTTCATTGTTTTTATTTATAACTATATTTGTGTATGATTTGTATTGTATTTTAATAACTGTACAGCACTTTGGTCAACTAAGGTTGTAAATGTGCTCTATAAATAAACTTTGACTTGACTTGACTTGGACCCTCTGGAGTCCAACTATTTATTGAAAATACACGCTTTATTTACTGTAATAATTTTATTTATATATGATATGTAGACAAGCTGAGAAAGCCAGTTGAAAGTTCAATCATAGGAGCTTTCACAGTGTGACATTTATGTTTCTAGACCATTTTTAAAATGTGAATTTTCTTTCTACAATGAAAACTATTACTATTTTAATTTACATGCAAATAGACTGTTTTGTAGTTCTATTATTTGTTTTTGCTTGTATAAATGGTAAAAAAAAAATAATAATAATAATAATAATAAATAAAATGAAAAGTCTGACTGCTAGCCAAGTTTGTGTGGAGGAAAAGGAGCCATGCATGTGATGTAAGGACAGACTGAAAGATGCTAAACAGAGACAGAAACGAATGCATAGGAAGTTGACACATTTGAACCAAAATCTCCTGGACTTCAGAGGTTTAACTGGACTTGACTTGACTTTTGCAAACTTTTCTTTTCTTCATACACATTTTGTTCGGAGTTTGTTGTACTGATGTAAACCAACTCAACAAATGGTTGGTGACTTGAGGCTAAAAATGAGCTACACTTGACTTGACTAAATATAGAATCAGTATCAGTATGCACATACACAATAATGTTTACATGTTTGTCTAGCAGGCCTAATTTGTCATTAGTAATGTTGACCTGGAACTGTGATGTCAGGCCCTTGATGTGAACAGTGCACACTCATTATCCTCCACAGTGTCAGCGAGCTCCCTCCTGACGTCTGTCCATGCCTTGTCCCTGTCCCGCCTGCATGTGGCGGGATTCCCAGGCCTCCCTGGTGCTTAAGCAGCAGCTCGCACGCTGACACCCTGTGACCTGCTTTCAACGGTGCTTGGGTGTGTGTGTGTGTGTGTGTGTGTGTGTGTCTGTTTGAGTGTGTAGGACAGAGAAGCTTCATCAGGATGCATTAACAGGTGTGTGAAAAATGGCTGCTTCAGAAGAGTTTTTCTGGTTGAGTGCAGTTTTCTGTCCCAGTCAAAGTCCAGCAGTTATCAGTTCAAGAATGAAGTTGGCCCCCTTTTATCTCTGTCATTAGGCTGCAGGGGACACAGCAACCCACAGGAGACAGTCCTCTTGGTCAGTTTGGTCAAATAGCTTGAAACCACCTGTGTTTATGTAGAGTTTGAAAGCAGGAAGTAATGTGGCAGATATTCTTACAGTGCACAGGAAAGTTGAGAGTGACAAGCTCCAGATTAACTTTGCATGATAATCTTATTTCTTTCACAACACTGCAAAAAATGTGTGTTTAAAACAAGATAAAAACACTAAATCTGAGAGAAATGATCTTGCTGCATGGACAGATAATTTACCTTGACGGGTTTTCTTAAATTGAGATTATTAAATCTAGAAATAAGCATGTTGTACGTTTAAAATAAGAAATTAACTAAAGAGTGCACTGACAATTATTTGTTTCTTACCAAGATAAAAAAAATGTTGACACTTGACACCTTTATAGGACAATATGCAACACTGGTTACATGCAGATTTTCTGCCTTTAACAGGATGTTGTGAATAGGAAATGCACTTTACTGTAAAAAAAAAGATGTGTCAAAAAACAAGATAAAACACTAAATTTGAGGGAAATGATCTTGCTGCATGGACAGATAATTTCACTTGAAGATTTCTTAAATTAAGATTGTTCAATCTAGGAATAAGCATGTTGAAAGCTTAAAATAAGAAATTAACTCTTAAAACAAGATAAATTATGTAACATTTATAATCTAAGGTTTTTTTTTTATCTTGGTAAGAAACAAATAATTGTCAGGTCACTCTGCTCGGGCCAGTTCATCGCTGCTTGCAGCTTTAATTTATCTTGTTTTAAGAGTTATTTCTTATTTTAAGCGTACAACATGCTTATTTCTAGATTAAATAATCTTAATTAAAGAAATCTTGTCAAGTGAAATTATCTGTCCATGCAGCAAGATAATTTCCCTCAGATTTAGTGTTTTATCTTGTTTTTAGACACACCTTTTTTGCAATGAATGTCTGCTCATCACCCCTGTGGCATGTGAAAGACAATCTCTGCGTCCAACTCCATTTCCATATCAGAGGTTGAACTGGCTGCAATTCATGAATCTTCTCTGTCAGACATGCTGCTGGCCAGTTTGCAGGTGCCATAGGGCGCAGTAATGTGCTGCCCACTGCTACTTGCATGGTGGGTTCACTTGTGTGTAAAAAAGGATGGGTTAAATGCAGAGGTTGAATTTCCCCTTTGTGGGATTAATAAAGGAATTAATCTTAATCTTAAAACTGTGGCCCCCTTGCCCATTTTGGTTTCCAGGTGAATATTTGTGAGACTTGGCTGGATCCTGGAGGGCTGAATGGCACAATTCAACTGGGAGACTTTTTTTCTGTGTACCGATCTGGTGGCCACATTCAATATTAAGGTGAATAATGTGCAAGCTAAAGGAGATGGATGCCAAGGATCCTTTATGGTCAGTTTTTGATTTGTATGTTTATACCTGTTATTGGGGTATTCCTAAAATAAACCTGAGAGTCAACAAAACCACTTGATAAAGTTAGGGGGAAAAAGAACAGGGTTGGGGATTAAAACAATTTCTTCTGCACTTAACTACTAGATGGTTGGTTGACACCAAATAACAGTGCCTTTTGGTTCCACATGGACATGAATACCAGTCTCCTACATCAAAATCCTTGGTTTGTTTCAATCAATCAATCAATCAATCAATCAATCAATCAATCAATCAATCAGACTTTATTTATATAACGCTTTTCATACATATAAATGCAAGACAAAGTGCTTTACAAAAAATAACATACACAGACATGTGCACTATATTGTGTTCATAAGAGGCTGTGACAATGTGTTAGTATCTGACTGGGCTGGACATTGTTAAGAAAAGTGTGTTATTATGATTATTATCATTACAAGCTAAATGCAGCACTTCTAAAGTGACCAACATGCAGAGGTTATGTTAAGTGTTGAAGATGCATTAACTAAAGTTGTTAAATTACTGTTCAGCAAATCCTTTTAATTTGTTTAAATCATCCAGATGGATAATCCCCTGTAGCCAGAGATTAGAGGGATTACCACTGAATCACTGTGTGGGAGGATTAGCGCCAGATCTAATTCCACACATTTGTCTCTCATAGTTCACTTTCTGGATTTCCTTTTCCAGTACTTCACAGGCGATGGAGGCACTGCAGCAGCATTTCATAGGGTGGAATGATACAGACGAGGAAGATTGATCCTTTTTTAACATCTGAGTGGAAAATCAAATCTACTCTGCTGAAGACAAACTACTCCTTATGGAGATATGGATCAGGAACAGTAATGCTTTATTGAGGGTCTATAATGTTTTCCATTTGTTTTTTTGCATAGCTAAAATTTAATTTCTGTTAAAGCACAGAATTTGACATAGACTGGAATATTTAAGTAATAAATTAATCACAAATTACGATTTCAATTTACCTTTTTTAAAGGAAAATGATAATCACTATGGCCTATGACAAAGTTTATTTTTTAAACAAAGTAACTTTTACAAAATGATTTTGAAATGATGGACACTTCAAATAAAGTGTTGCCTAGAAAAGCACACACACACACACACACACACACACACACATACACACACATATAAGTATATATATATATATTAGTATTTGCACATCTTGTTTCATTACATTAGGTTTATTTGTTTTTGTAAGGATTACGTATGTATACACTTATTTATGATTAAACAAATATATTAATTATTATATTAAAATCATTATAGTAAAGTAAAAGAAAATGGGATTTGAGGTTGTTTTTTTTAATTGGGTTTGACGAAAAATGCAACAGATGATATTAATCATTGAGCTCACAACAAAGTCACTTTACATCTCATTAATATTCCGATTATTAATCATTTCTAAAAAAAAAATGACTGATATAATAATAAATTTGAATTTATGTCGTTGGGGAAAAAAATACTACCACTTGCATGTAATCATTTTTTTTTATTTTTTTGAGTTATGGGCACGATTGTGTTGGCAATAATAACCACACCAGCAGGCAACTGTGCGTATGTGCATATGTTTTGTTTTGTTTTGTTTTGTTTTATTGTGTGTGTGTGTGTGTGTGTGTGTGTGTGTGTGTGTGTGTGTCATCAACACACACGCCACCACCACCGCCGCCACCCCTGATGTGCACCGTGACCGCTGTGCCGGTCTTAATGCCCGTCCAGCCTGCTGCATGCTGCAGACCGAGAGGCTGCATGGGAACCGCAACACTTGCTGCGCTCGCGCAGGTCGGCCCGTTCACTATGACAGCACGTTCATCAATGAGGCTGCGTGGAGCGCGCGGTCACGGTGCGTTAAAAACCTGCACGGTCCGAATTATCATCTGGCTTTGAGCTGAAGGAGGGGGAGACACACACACTTTACTAACATGTCCGTGCACAACGCACACGTATACACACCCTGTTTGAGAGCACTGCAGAAAATAAAATTAAATAAAAATAATACTGCAGATTGTTCACAGATTTTTACACGTTTTGTTATGAGACAAAGTCAGTGCATTTATTGAATTTTGTGTATTTCACATCATGGGAAGTCGAAATGAGAGCAGAAAAAAGAATTCCAGTTGAGCGCAGCCTAAGATTCTGTATGCATGTACAATAAGACAGGTAATAATATTGGAGAATGTTTTCAACATAATATTGACACCACATCGACATTCTGAGATTTGACTGTATATTTTAAATACATTTTAAACATATATCTTACTTATTGGCTTATTATGGCTGAAGCTACTTATATTTTATTCCAATCCTGCTTTCATAGGCCTAATTGTTATTCAGTCCTCACAAAAAAACAATACTGAAAAAATGAATTAGGCCCACTAAAAACTTGAAAACGTGATACATTATTTTAGATTACATCTGAAGTTTTGGTGACATTTGTTAAATGCACGAGATCAGCTTACATTGCAATTGAAAAACATGACATTTATTTGATGTAGTCAAATCGACTAATTTTCAGCTAAACTTTACAGAGCCTCCATGCTTTGGAGCAGCTCACTGACACTTCACTGGGATGAATGGCTTCATACAGGCTGATGATGACAAATACCAAGGCGGAGACAGTGATGTGTGCTGATGGAAGATGTTTTCATGTTTCTTATGGTGGCTGCAGGTTAGTCCTGCAGGGCCCTGTCAGGGTTTGGTGTTGTGTTCAGCACCTGGTTGGTACCGGGACGTGCGTGTATTGTGTGTGTTTTGAGGCAAGCAGGCTCCCAGCTACAGCTTTATTATGTAGACAGCAACACGAGCCTCATTTATAACATGACATGTTGCATTGACTGGCGATAGGGACGCAAATGGCTTTCTTCCCACGGCCACGGCCCGTGTTGCAGCCTGCCTTCCACCGCACCACTAATATCCAGCCTGGTGCTGCTATAGGGCCATTTTCTCTGCAAAACAAAGTGAGCCCTTTCATTGAATGGGATGAATAGATGTGTACTTATAGACCCCTAACCGGCGGGTCTCCTTTCGGTATACCGTTAACATGTCGCGTGAGGTGTCAGCGAGGCGCGCGCTCCAGGGCCCACCACTGTGCTTTTATTTGTCTACCAGTTCTCCCAATCAAACCCGCACTGGCTGGCACAAGTGGCGCATCGACCACTCTACTGGTGCATGTATTTATGGCGCAGCGCTGCCCACTTACTGCTGAATAAATGACCAGGGCTCCTCCACACAGCACGGGGCAGACTGAACAACTCACAGCAAGAACATGGACAAGAAACTGAAGAACTTTTGCTTTTCCAATGTGACATTATGTATGTCCTTCCACTTCAAAACAAGATCTCCGTTATGTGTATATATATATAAATATATATATACACATACATACATACATACATACATATTCTACTAATTTCTTAAGAAATAAGAAATTAGTAGAATATGTATGTATGTATGTATGTATGTATGTATGTGTATATATATATTTATATATATATACATATATATATATATATATATATATATATATATATATATATATATATATATATATATATATACAGCCGATGAATGCACCTGTTGTCCAGTGTGTTGTGTGAACTTGATTTTATTTAATTTAATTTGAGTTAACAGTAAGAAATAAGTAGAATATGTATGTATGTATGTATGTATGTATGTATGTATGTATGTATGTATGTATGTATGAATGTATGTATGTATGTGTATATATATATATGTATATATATATATATATATATATATATATATATATATATATATATATATATATATATATATATATATATATATATATATATATATATATATATATATATATATACATATATATATAGGCCTATATACATACATACATACATACCTGTTGCCCAGTACAGCACATTTAGACTGATGAAGTCCCTCAGGCCTCCAGTCCTGCAATTATTTTATTTCTGTTAGCGACACCTGTATCAGTGAAAATCAATCTATGAACCATGTTGTTGCACTGCATGAATATGTCCTGAAACATTTCATCCCACAGGCCTCCCGTGAAAAGAAATGGCTTAGTTTTAACCCAGCCTGTAACACCATCTCTGAAGTCACGCTGGCCCTTATTCATCTTAAAATACGCTCATTATAATACAACAAATTGTGTGAAAACAGTTTTTTGTATTTCAGCCAAAGGGTGGACTTTATCCATGTCATAGCGGTGTATCACTCTCTTTACTCGGATCAGTTTATTTAAACCTGACAGAGAAAACACTTAACAGGGTGTGTTAAAGAAAAAGAAAAGAAAAGAAAAACATAAATCTAAAGTGAGTGATTAGTAAAGGGGGTGTGGTGGGGGACAGACGGTGTCAGTGAGGAGGACAGACGGTGTCAGGGCAGAGTTGAGATGTCCGGACAGAGACAGGGGGCGGGGCCTACTGGGACATTATCTCGAGGTGCGCCTCGCGGACAGAGCTCTGATTGGTTGGCACTTCTGGCAAGCGGCACGCGACTGTGGATGTCGCTATAAAGAATCCTCGCGTGCCGGTTCTTGAACTAAACTAAGTGTTGACGGTGAGCAGCACACAGAGACACAGAGCTGATAAAAGGAGAAACACTGCGGCATTGTCAGCGGACAACAGGACACAAAGATGGACAGTGTGCTGGACCCTTTCTCTGGACTCGACTCTTTCTCCTCCCCTCCTTATTTCGACGATGACGAGTTTTTTCACCGACCAGTCCTCGAGAGACGGGACACTTGGACACGGATGACTTTTTGGATGACGATGTGGACTTCCTCGCCAGTCATTTCCAAGACTATTACAGCAAAGACGGCGGTCACAGAGCAGCGCAACACGATGGAGACTACGACATCGGCAACTTGTCCTTCTCCTCCTCGTCCTCCACTTTCTCCTACGGATGCGCAGACAGCACCCCGGACCTGTCCCCTCACGGCGGGCCGCTGCTGAAGCGGAGGAGGCGGATGCGCTCTGATATGGAGATGCAGCAGCTGAGGCAGGCGGCCAACGTCAGGGAGCGGCGCAGGATGCAGTCCATCAACGACGCGTTCGAGGGTCTCCGCTCCCACATCCCGACCCTCCCCTACGAGAAGAGACTGTCCAAAGTGGACACGCTGCGGCTCGCCATCGGCTACATCAACTTCCTAGCTGAGCTGGTTCAGTCTGATCTGCCCATCAGGAACTCCAGCAGCGAGACGCACGCACAACCCAAGAAGGTCATCATCTGTCACAGAGGAACAAGTACGTCCATTTAAAAAACACCCTCTAATTATAGCGTCCATGCATTTAATAATTAAGTGGGACTTATACATGCATAGTGCCACTATATTGATGAAAAACACAATATTAATCTCTCTCCTTCCTCTCCCCAGGGTCTCCCTCCCCCAGTGACCCAGACTACGGCCTGCCTCCCCTGGCCGGTCACTCTCTCTCCTGGTCGGATGAAAAGCAGCTCCGGGAGCAGAACATCATCCGCACCGCTAAGGTCTGGACACCGGAGGATCCCCCGAAAATTGCACAACAAACCGGGCGTTACTGACATTGAAAACGAGCCTCCTTTCGGCCTGGTGGCCTGAACTAAAAGCCCAGAGACCCTGTGGCTCTTCCTGTAAACCGCACATTGTTAATGTGAAGACTGATAATGTTAATGTGCACTTGAACGCGCATTGCAAAAAATGTGAACACCATGTGAGCTTACTGTACAGTTTGTTTTCAGTGTTGTAAATAGTTTTATCATGTTGATAATGTTATTTTTTTAATTGATAATGTTGGTAATACATGTTGATAATGTTATTTTCATAATTCAGGCAGCTGGCAATCATGTATATTTATTTTTTCACAAGTGTTAATATATATGTTTTAATTTAATTGCAACGAATGAGATACATATTTTTATATTGTTCAATGATTTATATTTATATTGATTCTAGAAATAAAAGCGCTTACTGATGAAAACTTGAATTTTTTCAGATTTTTTTTTTCGTATTGTTGTCTGGTCAAATTTGAAATAAGATGTTGAGCATCAGCATGTTAAAGCAAAACTCATATTTACACATGTATACACGACACAACAAATGCTGCTTCTTGATTGATTATTGATCTGGGAAATAAATTCCCAGCACAAGGTTGATACTGGAAATGTTCCAATAAGCACTGATGAAGTCCACGCGATGTGGAAACTCTTTCACCTTTTTATCAACAAATGGTTTTAATGGAGATAATTAAGAAGTTTCCATTCAGAAACCTATTCACTTACACAAATGGCATGTATAATATAATATTTTCACCGGGGAGATTAACACCTGATTTCATTTTATGTCAGTAAAACATTTGACCATTAAAAAAATTGAATGTCCATGAAATATTCATGATTGCTGGCACACAATATTACCGTAGTAGGCCATTGTGACTGTAGGGCCATTGATGTACTTTTAACTATCAGTCCGACTGAGTGAGAACTATAATGAGACAGTCAACCCAAACAAATGCAGCCCAATATTGTGACATAAATATGCAAATGAGATGTTAATGAAGAGACTGTATACCCACAACAGCTGAAGGTGTTTAAAGCGCACGCGGGCGTGCAGCAGTATGGTGGGAAGCTGTTGAATACTGCTCTGTGCTGCCAGGTGCTGCGGGGACAGATTTTCCCGTGGTAGCGGCATCCCTCCAACATGTGTCCCCACGGCCTCCTCTGCGGCCGCCCCCACACCACAACACTGCCGCATATATGAACCAAGTGGCCCCAATAGCTGAGACACAAGGCTGAAGCGACATGCAAAGGTCTGCTGCAAGGCAGACCATAAGATTGTGAACGATTGGAGCAAACCAGGTAAGCTCTCTTATTATTTTTACTAGCTGACTCTGCGTTATTTAGCCTACAGCCAAACAAAATTTTAAGATGGCACATTCTTCTTTTATTCTGAACGTCAAGGATCTACAGTCAGTCTCTCTCTCTCTCTCTCTCTCTCTCTCTCTCTCTCTCTCTCTCTCTCTCTCTCTCTCTCTCTCTCTCTCTCTCTCTCTCTCTCTCTGTCTCCATGTCCTCTGTGATTCCGCTCCTCAAGCGCGACAGGAGCATGTAATCCTATTACAGCCATTGGAAAGTCAAATGTTAGTGAGTCAATGCTGGGCAACTTCATCTCTTTGGCAGGACTGTGAGCCGGGGGTTAAAACAGTCGTGGCATTGTAGTTTCTCGCACCTTAACGCTTTTGTGCCGTTGATGGTTTTTAGTGTGCGCAGCGCAGAGCGCCTCTTACATCCTTTGGTGCAGTCGCAGCCAAGCGGAAGGGACAGGCTGAAATACTCCCGGCTATCTTGTCATTCCCGCTACGGGCTTGGCAAGGCTTAAAAGGACGCGACCATTTTACTGTCTGACAGGTTTTATTTCCTTTAGTTCTCAGCAGGCCTGGGTGCTGGAGGGCCACGCCAAGCGGTCATTTGGTTGAGAAAGGCTCGGCGCTGAGCTCAAAGGCCGCTGATTCAACATATAGACAGGCAGCGCGTTGGCCTGAGCTATTCACTGACACAGTGCCGCGGAGTATGGGAAAATATCATTATATTATATTACATTATATGGTATTGTATTGTATTTGTTATATTATTTTATATGGTATTGTATTTTATTATATTATATGGTATTTTATTGTATTTTATTATATTATTGTCTATCATATTATATTACATCACATTGCATTGTATTGAAATCTGAATGCAGTTGTATCAGGGGGAAAATAGAAGGAAAATAATGCAGTAGCAATGTTAAAAATTCAGACATTAAAAGTTCCAATTCAACAGTTCTGGGGAAAAAAGCAGCAAACCCTGTTCCACTGAGGGGAACCTGCTACTGATATTACAAAGTCCCCTCATATAGATTGAATTCCAGGCTCGAGCTGTGCGTAACGTTAAGTGTGAAGACAAAAATCGGGGTCAACTCCAGCATTTTAATTCTGTAATAACACCTAATACCTTACTATGTTATATATTTCACATCCACTACAACAGTCAATCTTTTATTTAGATTAAAATAACCACATTTAATTCCATTGGGAATAGCTACAATGTTATAATTGTAAATAACCACCATTGTTTAAAATGTTCATATCCATATAATCTTTTCTTTTTTTTACTTTATTTTGAATACTTTTGTAAATTTTATTGCCAGTATTATACATATGCTCAACTGTAATATTGATGACTCGTGCAGTATGTTAACTGTGTGGCATTAATATGTGAGGGCGTTTTTGTAATACCACCAACTGTTTCCTTTAACTGGCAGATCTGCCTCCGTTAATGCTTCAACATATAAATAATGACATTAAATACATTGCATTCTTGTTATAATCGATAATTACAATCGATAATGGCTACATAAATGATGCACCGGCCACGTTTCGTATTGGGGAAATGTGCTGTATGTGTATGTGTATGTAATGTATTGGACACAGAACCAGGAGTACATCAATGATCCCGTCTCCTCTGTCCGTAGACATTTGTTGCTTTCTGGCTTTTCATGGAAGAGATGTGCACCGACTCAGTCAGAGGCAGCTCCTGATGGCCATGTGATGTCTTAATAGCAGGAAGATGCAGACGAACACTTTTACGCACCAGTTGTTGTGAATATTTATATTGATTTGCATCTTTGGTAGTTAACAAGTAGGGAAGAAAAGGGCCATTGGGTCTTAGATGCATCGCTGAAGGTGTGAAGCTTTAGCTAAGCAGCTTTGACTGATACTTTAATGAAACGAAAGTAAGAGGTTCTATCGCCTCTAATGCTGTCAAATCCTCATTAAGCCCGTATGCCAGAGCACTGGGAGAGACGCCAAACAACAGCCATCAATCCGCTTGATTTTCAGATTATCTCGATTCGGAAATACAGCCCCTGAAGTCATTATTAAAGGTTTTTTTTTTCTAGCCAAACATGACATGAATGTGCCAGCTGTGAGGCTGACCTGCCCTGCATGCCATGGAGCTGAGAGTCGCGCGGACGCTCGGATTTGCTTTGTATGGTGGCTGATTTGGGGACGTAGGGAGCCACTGGTGACGGGGCTGGGATGGAGAAGCAACATGTGTCTGCTGTGGTCGCAGGAGCAGGAAGCAGGAGATGTGTTGCGGGTGGGCGGGGGTGGTGGGTGGCGGGTAGCTGGCTTGATCCCTTCATCGTGCGCTCTTTTCTTCTAGACGTGACCTTCCAATCTAAATTACATCTTTATGAGCGCGTCCTTGTCCCGCTGGAACAGATCGGTCTCCGTGTGTTCTCTGGGGATGCACCTGGTAGTTCAAACTTTGTCTCTTTTCATGTCCTTACGCCTGAGTCCCTGGACAGCAGCTGCCTTAAAGCAAGCAAAGAGAGAGGCCCTTGCAGTGTCTTCGAGACGGGTTGGCACCGTTTTCCACGACTTTAATGTTTCATCAGCCTTTGTCCAGTACACAATATGGCAACTGTAAAGCATGTGACGTTTTGCAATAATAAAACACATTTTCAATGACGTGACACCAGGCTGAAAGCGCAGCGCGGGCCAGCCAGGCTAAACATGTCCCTGCGTTTGTTTTGTGCGCCCCCAGCCAATTAACAGAGGTCTTTTCGTCGCGTCTTGATAAGCCAATTAAATTTATGTCTTCTATTTTTTTTTCAAGTAGAGAAAGGAGGTGGATTTGGGGTGTTGTCCTCCTCGGAACGGAGATTTTCTTGCCGTCACCTGGCGCTTTCTCCACAAGAGAGCTAACTGTCCCGGGTGCCCCCGGAACCATTCGGCTCTCACCACCCTCCTCATTGTCTCCCGTGTTGATCACTCATTACCGGGATTTAACAAATCCCTTATTAGCTATGTTTTGTGTCATATTTTTATCCGCAAGATTAAGCAGATGCTACGATTGTAAAATCCAAACTGTAGGGCTACTCAAGGCTGAAAGAGAGACAGGCACTCGGTTGTGAGTGAGGGAGAAAAAAAAAAGCTTTGGGCACATCTTCAGAGGAATAAAACATTTAGGAGCCATAAACAGACTTCAACCTGCTCTATTTCAGCCTTTGTGTTGTTTGTGAATAATTAATGTTAATAGGGACAGGTTTGTATACTTTGAATGCGGGACCACAGGTGCGGAGTGACAGGATGAATAACCGGCCCTGATTTTTGCCAAAGCTCGAGGGCTCTTGTCCAGGGTCTCCAAGCTGATGGAAAATATTGTCATTTCTTTGATTCGCAGCATTACTTTCACCGAGAACAAAGCCGGGTGATGAAAAGCTTATGTTGGAGTGAAACGGGCGATGACGGTGGCCGCTTCAGACTCCTGAAAGAAAGAGAAAAGGGGGCGAGTCAATGGCAATGCGCGCTTCTGGTTTTGTGCGCAAGTGCTCCATCTAACTCAAATAAAGGAGCCTTTCCAACTTTTAAAGGACCACTTTTTGCCTTTAATAAAGGCTGGACGGCTGTAGCCATTAAGCATATGGTAAGGCGCTGGTCTTTTGTCCCCCTGAAGCTCTTGAGATACTAACTTGTGTTCTTTCCGGGATATTTAACTTCTCAAAAGCTCCAACTTTATGCGCCGGCAACAAGTGGCTCCGGGGCGCACGAGCAGCTTTTCCCATTGAGGAACTTCGGGGTGGCTAAACAGAAGAATTAGTGGCTAAATAATTATAAGAGATGTTTATTTATCTATTAAACGGACTGCCTTGCATTATACAGGAATAACATTATATTTTTTAACTTGCGGAGAGATGCGTTACCTTGGATATGTTCCAAAGGAGTCCTCTTTGGCGCATTAATATCCATGGCAACTCATGGACACTGGGATTGAAGTGAGTGCGCAGGGAAGTTGTAACTCTATAATAAGATAAGACCAGTGATTCGAACATCACTATTGCTTTCCCCTCATGATAAATTGTTTTTTTTTGTTTGTTTGTTTTTTGTTGTTGTTGTTGTTGTTGTTGTTGTTGTTGTTGTTTTTTCAAAAATAATGTGTCAGTTGGCACTATCATTTAAACAATAGAATTTCAGCGTGAGAGAGTGACTAGCAATATTACAAATTAAAGGTTTTTACCATGGAACTTCTTATAAAATATAATCATAATTACATTATCTCTATTAAATCTGATTTTGGTTCAGTCTATTCGTGCGTAAAACCTGATGACGTATTTCCAGTTTTCTCTTTTCTCTTATGGTGAGCCTGCTGCGCGCTGGGAAAAAGCATCTACACTTGGCTGCATGTCACTTCATGGGAGCACAACGCACAGGACATGTGATGTCCCCTGGTCAATCAACAGGACCAGAGTTAAATATAAATCCAATATTAAGCACCACATGGGAGATAGAAAGAATCTGAACACTTCGCATTAAATCTGTTCGTTTTCAGCATGCTACTGTGTCACTGCGATTGTTTACACATTTTACAGCACTTTGGTCAACGTGAGTTGTTTTTAAATGTGCTTTAGACATAAATTTGACTTGACTTCATGTAAAAACGATCAGTTTTATGACTTCTGGAAATGTTCCTTCAGTTAAATTTCCGTCTTGTAAATAACCAAATGCTCGTAATGGTAAAGCGAGTGTCTGTGTTTGTGTGTGGTGTCGTGTGACGGAGCCAGCTGGCCGCCTCTAGCCTCTGAAAACCCCCCTGGTGGACGGAACACGGCGGGCTGACCTCCTCGCCAGAGGACGGGAGATGCGCTTTTGAATGAATTAGCCATAAAGACGTCTTGCTATGATCATTGTGGCGGCTGAAAGCAGGGTGGATATGAGAGGCATTGTGCACAGCTTTTGCGTGCCCCATAATGAAATATTACAGTCTTTTCATGAGCAAGCTCCACTGAAAAGATATGGAAATGAAGCAGACTGAGCTGATTCCAGATCGGATTTCAAGGGCAGAAGACAAAAGGCAAATACATAACTATAATATATAAAGTCAACATATTTTGAAATTATCATTGCCAACAGAAACGACTAATTCATACACTGTTGAATGTTCTGCAGAAAAGCTCAGCGCGCAACCCGCACGCGTTGACAAATGATCCGAGTTCTTTTTCTTTTTTAACTCTGTAAAAAAAATAGCTGAATAACTCAACAAAAAGTGATAAATTACAAATATGCAAATTTCAGTCACGGCCGTTTGTACGTGTGCGTCTCCATCCATCTCCTATATTCTGCGCTGCTGATCCCCGTCGTGCGCTCGAAGACACTCAACCCGTTTAGACCAGGGCTCTTTTGTTCCCTCCAACACTGACTTCTGCCTCCAGGGAAGGGAACGTTTAAGTTTTAATACCCCCACCCCCATGCCCATCCCTTGCTCTGTCAGTTGCCAGGATTCAGAGGTGTAAAAGCATGCATCATTTTTCACCAGCTCTCCGTTTTGATATCGACAAAAGCGGCTGCTATGGAACAGCCTCTCCGCTTGTTCGCTGGCTTGAACTTCACTGATGTCCGACTGCTCTCTTTTCCTCGTCTGAACGCGGCGCAGCAGGGATGGATTTGCAAGACAAATGCAGCTGTGTGTGTGTGAGGGAGTCAAGTAGCACAAAAAGGCCGTTTCAGTCAGCCGATGGAATGGAGAAAGTCAGCATTATGCGGACGTCAAATCAATCAAAAACAAAAGCCCGTATGCAGAAAAACTGCGTTTATGGAGTTGAAATGGCAACTCGTGTTTTTTTTTAATTGGAAAGTGCAAAGAAAACTTAGTGTTTCCTTCATCGAATTTATTAGGAAATGGTCAAAATACTTAAAGGACCTAAAGATATGCCACTTTGTGGGTGTTTTTCCATCCAGATTTAACCTAGTTTCAGCCTCGTCCTCTTGTCAAAAGACACAAAGAAAATCTCTCAGCCTTAACAAAAGGTCAGTCTTCAGAGACACTTTAAGATGAGGCCAGCATGTATTTTTTAAGTTTTTTATTTTCTAAAATAAACGAAAAAGAAAATAAAACAAGACAGAAACTATTGAGACTTTTTTTAAAGGATTTTTGCAAAATGTTGTCAAAATGGTTATTTATTTATTTTTTTGCAAGTAAAATAATCAACAAGAGTAATGGTCAAACCACTAAAAAATATAGGCTAACTCAACTCAAAGGGGCTGGTAATGACTGAATAACATGTTTTTTGTCTGAAAGGTAACTTTGAAAGTGTTTTGTATTCTGCAAGAACTGGTTTGTTCATTGAAAGCAAATTGGGACTCAGTGTCCCAGTAATGGATACATTCACATACCTAGAATCAGATAGACACCATGTCTCACTGCTCTAGAGTGCATAGCGCCTCTGAAGACTACACTCATATTGATATTGATAGCAATTTGTCCAGTCTGTTTCATTCATGTGATGCTATAAGCAATAGGCTATACGTTTATATAACTAGCAATGGATGGGTGATTCCAATAAGATTATGTAATGTTAAACAAAATGTCAAAACAAAAAGTAACATTGCAAGAATATATACATCATTTTAGGGTGACACGATGACACATGCTGACTTCTGGTGGACAGTGGAGTTTTGTGCTATTTTGTCCATTTTCGAATCCTTTTCATCCTGCCTGTATACACCACTTAAAACAATGTTTAAATGCCATGTTGGTATGTTTTTTCAGCACAACCTCACCTATATGGCCTGATAATTATTTTTTCATCCTGACTTACTGGATCAGCAGTTTAAATAAAGAAAAAAAAACAACATAAAATGTGGTTTTGAACCAGGTTTTTTTTTTTTTTTACTTCCAAAACACTATCCTGCTTAATGAAGAATTTGAAATGTTGCAAATGTGAACACAGGTTGCAAATATAACATATAAGATGGTTACATCCAGTTCTATCATTTTATACTAAATATATTTGAGCTTGTCTCCAGTTTTACTTGGTATATCATCATCAAACTGAAACTGGCCTCATGGAGTTTACAGCCAGAACTTTAGAGGTAAATTTACAGTAGGGCTCCACGCTGCTTTGTTTTCTAGTCTGGATGTAATGAAGAAGTCATGATTTGGAGCTTTTGGTGACGCCAGAGGATTAAGATTTATTCCATTTCATTCTTTTGCGAAATGTTCACTATACAGTGTTAAACTTTTTTTTGTGAAGATGGAAAAGTACTACATTTTCTTTTGAAATTTGATGCCCTCAAGAACAGAAAGTCTCACAAAACAAAGCCATGTAAGCTGTGTTTATGGTGGGTCGGTTATTATGTTGCTAACAGTTCCTTCCTCTCTCTCTGCAGCTGATCCCTGCTGTAAGTCAGAGCTGTGAGTGGCTGGCGGCCAGTGCTGACTGGGACAGCTTCCAGCCTCAGAGGGACTGTGATTAACCTAGGAGCGGTCAAACTCGGCAGGAAGCCCTCCACAACCAGCCACTGCTATTTATCCACTTTCCAATGAAACCAATTACTTTTACAGCAAGCCTCGGTGCCGACACTATATGTGTTGTTCTTGCAGACCAATAGAGTATGGCTGTGAAAGGAGAGGCAGACGTGAAGAAGGAAACCCTCCTGAGCTGCTTCAACAGGCTGTAAAATATACCTAAAGTCAGTTTCCATGGAAACTCACTGATGTGTGAGAGCAGCCTCAAAGACATACAAAGCCTTTTATAAACGTTAAGTAAATTATTATTATTACTGATCTTCTGTTATTAAAGCATTTTGCAAGAAGTAAAGTTTGTCTAATTCTACCTAATGATGAAAAGAAATGTAAATATAAACCCAGTTTAAACACATTTAAACTGTGAGAGACTGGAGAGCATAAAACATTTTACTGAATCAAGATTTTTCCAGTGTTTTCATTTAGTTAAAGCATTTCAACATTGATCATTCATATTTTAGTCCATTTTCAAAAATAAAAACATATTACTGATTTGTTTAATTACACTTTTTTCACAATGTGTTACTCATCTTTATGGCATTCATTGGTTTCCATACATTTCCTGTTCATTTCACTATGAAATTGTATGATTGTATGAAAATGCCCATGCAGAAACTTTTTGAGGAAAGGTAAACACTCACTGTAAATACTTTTATTGTGACAGTGGCTGTGCAGCTAGTATTATTCGGAGAGCACATTTGATTTAAATCTGCAATGTCCACATCCTTCATTTCTGCCTGATAAATGACACACGGCGTATTGCATTAGCCAATCAATTAGTCAATGTTGGCATTGTATGGAAGATTAGAGCCAAATGGGAGAAAAAATAATCACAGGAGGGAAAAAAATCATTCAACATGAAGAGAATAAAGTTGAAATACAATGTTGAGAAAATAGAGGATAAAGTCAACTTTTCGAGTTTGGTAAAGAAGACTAAAACCGGATTTCCCTCAATAGGTCTAATGTAAATAATTAAATAAAAATAATCACATACATTACATAAAAGCACATTTTTCAAAATAATAGCTATGGTTTCTATTACCAAGAATAGCTAATTTATGTGTAGGGGGTTTTAGTTCTACTATACCCTTAAATATTGTGCTTATTGCTCATTTTATGACATTGATGATCAGGTTGTAGCTTGCAGTCCAGCTAACTGTTCTGATAGAAACCAATGTTCCTCTGATGACTTATTGACACAGGAACAACCAATCTGTAAATATCTCTACAACTTTACCCAACACAAAAAGTTGACTTTATTCTCGTCATTTCAACTTTTTTCTCGATCTGCATAATGAAAAAAACTCTCCTCATTATTTTTTTCTCCTACCTGGCCCCAATCTTCTTCTGTGGCCCTGGATATAAAGGAGGAGTCAGTTTTACTGTGTCTCATGTTAAAAAAAATGTTTCAGCTGGTCAAGCCTAGTTTCCTGCTGTGTAAGTAAATCGGAGCATCTTTCACACTCAGACACTGTTGTACACTGCAGCTGCCTGTATACACCACTTAAAAACAATGTTTAAATGCCATGTTGGTATATTTTTTTCAGCACAACCTCACCTATATGGCTTGATAATTATTTTTTCATCCTGACTTACTGAATCAGCAGTTTAAATAAAGAAAAAAACAAAGAAAAAAACAACATAAAATGTGATTTTGAACCAGGTTTTTTTTACTTAGTGCGACCCATATTAATGGCTGCTGTTAAACAACTACCTCAACACATTCACTCCAAACTCGTCAGACTGACTTGTGATCAGCGTTCCTCTTCATCAGACACACACAAGGAACCCTTTGCATTAGTTTTGGACATGTCAGTGTGTAAGTTTCTTCCTCTTACATGTATTGTGGCTTTTCAAAATGAGTCTCCAAGGCAATTAAACCACTTGATGAAGGTTAGGACAAAAGAACAGGGTTAGGCTGCAACTTCTGCACTTAATTGTTACTACATGCTTAGGACTTATAAAAAAATAGTTGAAAAAGGCATGCATGTGACTGCTGGAAGTCAAGTAGCTACATTGGTGACGTTAAAACGTCAAATAACATAATTTTCTTTTTTTCTTTATCCATCACGCCTTTCACCCGCCATAAGTGGGCCTCATTTCCCTCTTTACTTTTACACTCCATAACATCACTTCCACCTCGCTGTTCTTAATGTTTACTATAGCCTGTAGAGGGCGCGGCTATCTACTTGTCATTCGTTCATTCGCTATCTACTTGTCATCTACTTGTCATACTTGTTACATTCGGCTAACAATAACCTGCTCTTACAAACAACACATGACAAAAAAATTATACCAAATGAAGTTTCTTTTCTATTTCTTTACATTTTAATTTTCATTGATTGTTGGTGTAGGCCCAAAGCATTTTGTATTCTTCAATTCTAAAATGTGCTGATTCCATTTTATGTTATTTTTACATTTTAGTCAACTAAAATGTGCACCATAGCTTCAGAAAGTCTCCGGCTCGCCATCTTAACGTCTAAATTTTGCCAACATCAAGTCTAGTTTTGAGTTTCCCTTCAATTTCCAAATCTGCTGAGATATTTCTTCGGTGTCCAGCTTCTCATTTTCACTTGGGTCCTGGCTGCATTCTGACAAAATTAGTATTGTTGGTAAGGCAATTTAGACTCAGTAGGCTGTTTCATCTTCATTATGAGGCTCAAAATAAGGTTCCATTACGATATCTTCTCTTTTTTTCGCCAACAATGGCTCTTTAGTTAGTAAAGGTTGCCGACCCCTGGTCTAGTTGTTTAGGTATGAGGACGTGTTGCTCAAACTCTACTCCTCCGGTTAAGCTCAGCTCAAACTGAGCAAATCAGATGAAGTCACTGTTCTCAGACATTAAAGTTCCTCTAGAGCTACAGAATGCTAAAAATGTCAAAATGGTGGATTTCCCCTTTAAATCTAATATAAATGTGACATGAATGTTTCTCTCACATTAGTCTATTACACAAAAACAGCTCGGCCAAATACATATCATGGAAGTTATATACATCACTTTAAACAAATCCTATGTTTCATATGTTATATATTGGATTGCTATAAGAAAGGAATTCACAAAAGTCTTCTTGACACACAGTAGGATTTTCCCTTCAGTGCAACAGGAGGCTCCACATTGTGAGAGTTAAAATATAGCCTGATTTGACACTACCACCTCAAATAGGTTGGAAAAGATTGTAATGAAGCACTATTTATGCAGATATGAGTGCCGACAAAACACAAAATAAAAGGCTCCAGAAGGATGTTAAGAAGGAGTCAAAAGTCAAAAGTGTGCTGGTTATTGAGGGTCCATCCTGTTGTGCTGAGAGTTGGAGTAGGAGGCGTCTGTCTAATAAATGTCATGTAAAAGTGTTGTTATTAGCTTAATAGTTGTATGTAATGTAGTGAGTAGAGGAAAAGGGCAGCCTGATCAGCTAATAAAGCACTCATATCACCAATCAGTGTCCAGCCTAATTGACAGCCACATGAAGAGAGAACAGCTAATTGATTATAGGCTTGTCGTATTCAAACGCACTGGGGGTCTGACGGGAAATGTATTGAGGGGATTTTTCTGTCTGACTGTGTGCGTGAGTGAGTGTGTACACTTTTTTCTGTTTTTAGGAAACATGTCGGTGTATTTTTCTTGGTCGCGAGTTACTTTAAACAAGTCCTCAGTTCTTTTAGGAGCCAGGAATAAAGCAAAGTCTTATTTATGTGTCGTAACAATTTGTATTGGAAAATTCCTCCCACACAGCAGGGGGGCCTCAGACTTCCAAATACAGTTCAACAGAGGCTGCATCCAATTAAAGAAGTGATGGATTGTTTCGTTTTTAGCCTCTCTATTGCTAAATGTAAAGAAGGGTCTGCATGCCTCCCTCTTTGTGTGTCTGTGAGCTGTTGCTGACTGTTACTGAAAATCCCTCTCACTGATTCTGTTACTGTTCCTCTATTTTTTTGTATGCCAGGTCACTGTTCAGTCAGTAGCAATGGAAGACAGTAGATAAGTCACCTTTGAGGTCTCAGTTACAGCTTCTGGGTAAGACTTTGGCACATTACAGTGAGTGAATTGTACATGGCAGGTTTTTTGACAATGCAGAGGTGTTTTTAGGTGTTTGTGGTACTGCAACAGTGTTCCATGTTGCAAATGCTGTGTCCAAATGAAATGTTTAAGTATGGCCACTACCTAGACAGAATCACCAGGTAAAATGTGTCTAAGACAACAGCTGAGAGAACTAAAAAGAACTGTTCCCTCTCTCTCCGCTAAGCATGTTTTAGTACTCAGTACAGAGTATTGGTATTGGTAAATGCTACAGTAGTTCTGCTTGAAAATGTGATTAATATTTAAATATTTGCCTCCTGCTATCATTATCTTTATTTCAATAAGAATGACAGGTATGCACAAAATACATTTCTAGTGGAAAGAAGAACTGTTGAAAGCTGTGCTGGTGGCCCTTATTAGCACTGAGCATTGCCACTGGATGTAAATGGTGAAGTAGTCCAATAAGAATATAAGATACTAAACTGCATGTGCAAATAAGCAATATTTTAAAGCTATAAAGTTGATGGATTTTTCAACTACAAACCGTAAATCCTCTGGAGAGAATACATATACTCAGTTCACTTTATGGCTAACTGTCCTTTAAGTCTGGATGATTTATTGACAGTCTAATGTACACTGTAAAAACTCAATAAAATTGAGGCAACAGATTGCACGCAATATTATTAATTAAATCTAACTACGTTACAAGTTGAGTTAATAACAACTTAACAGGAAGTGCCTGTCAATTAAAAAAAGACTAATTCTATAGTGTTGGATTCATTCAAAATTCTCTTGATTTAGGATTACATACACATAAAGATTATATTTAATGTGATCAAAATAAGTAGATATCTATATATATATCCTATCTCAAACATTTTTATATTAAATTTACTTAAACAAATGACTCAGAATCAAGGACGCATTTATATTTAATACATTTTATCAAATATATTAAGTAAAATGAAATGACTACAGAATAATTTATTACAGTGTAAAAGCAGACAATGAGGGTTACAAAAACAATGGGGTTCATCCTCATGGAACTCCTCTGTGGACCAAAGTGTTAGATAGAAGCAGCAGCCAGTGTATATACCAATCATAAGTCCCTACATGCTGAGATAAATAGATAAAACATCTTCATAGAGCCCTCTGAGATTAAAGAAAATGAGTTCACATCAGCTACTGTCACTGTTCCCACGGTGGCCCAGAACTAACATTTCCTGAATTTCCATTGACTTTCATTGACTCTCTGGTTAATTAACATTGCTTTTCCACTCCAGTTGAGCTGAAAACATCTAATGCCATTAATGTGTGAAACACTACATTGTCCTGTACTCCTGGCAAAAAACAAACAACTTGTTTTTGAAAAGCATTGGTATTTCCTCTTCTGCCATTGTTTTTAACCCCTTTACACCCACAATATCATACAGCTTGCACAGTATGCATCAAATTGAGAGTGTATAGATATTTAAATAAAAGGTTTTCCAGTTTGAGTTTACATTAGATATCTTGTCTTTGTACCTTAGTCAACCCAATATAGCTCGCCAAAGATTTGCATATCGCTAATTGCATTCTGCTTTTAGCAGCAGCAGCCAAACTTCATAAAACCTAAATTTATATTAATGTCTTGATTTTTGTTTGTCATCTTATGCGGTTTTAAGATTGAGTTCGTTCACTTGTCAGTTGTTTTAGGAAATAAGGTTAACCCTCTGCATAACTTTATTTATATTTGTAGACAAGCTGAGAAAGCCAGTTAAAGTTCAATCATAGGAGCTTTCACAGTGTGCCATTTATGTTTCTAGACCATTTTTACAATGTGAATTTTCTTTCTACAATGAAAACTATTACTATTTTTAATTTACATGCAAGTAGTACTGCATGGTAGTTTTATTATTTATTATTTTTTCTGCTGTTTTTGTGTGTATAAATGGTAAACAAATAATAATAAATGGTACATTTCCATAGAAACCTGTGTCTTTTGTTTGTATTTTGGGTTCCTGGCAGCTTTATACTTTGTTAATTAAAATAAAGTGAAAAATCTGACTGATAGCCTCTGAATCTGAAAGATAAACAGACACAGAAATGAATGGATAGGAAGTTGACACATTTGAACCAAAATCTCCTGGACTTCAGAGGTTTAATATTGGAAAAAATTAATTGTGCATTACAGCTTTATACTCTTGATAAAAGTTTTCAAAATGTTGTATTGTTTTAGATAATATTTAAATTTCCACCAGTGCCGCATCAATGCTCGTCCCATAAGACGGCAAAGAAGTGAATCACCACATCTTCCACTTCAAAGTCCTCCATCACCAAACTGTTACGTTCCACCATAAATTGGCAGTTCATGGTGGTTAAAAAGAGCCATTGGTTTACTCCCATCCCAAGTCATTTTTTTGTTACCTATCAAAGTGAATGTCGGGTCCGGCCCATGGGAGTGGCGACATGACATTTCCACGGCAGCTTCTAAACAGGTCAGTCAAGGGAACCATGGAGTCCAAAGCGGTGGGAGGGGGACACTTTCAACCAAAACCGTGTAACTTAATCTAAACCAGTGGTTAAACCCATTCAGCAGTGCAGGAATGGGGAGAGCCCTAACAATACAATACCATTCATAGGCTAACACAGCCCCAGTGGAATGACCAGGGAGGGGTTTTAATCAGGCAGAAAGGCTCTCAGCCAGCCAGCCAGTCAGTCAGACTACAGAGGCCCTGGCTTCACATAATGCCCCACATCTCCACACTTACATCTATCTCTCTGTGTTTGTTTTGGGGTGCGTGATGCTTGACTCTCTCATTCTTCTAGAGAGCTTGAGGAATAAGAAAAATGTAAAGGCGCTTCAGTTGGCAGCGGCTGAGAGATGTGATAAAGTGAAAGGGGAGTGAGAGGATGGAGAATGGGGAACTGAGAGTCAGTCTGCCCTCAGCCTGACCTGCAGCTTTCAGGGGGCTTGAACACATCAGAAATCCCATTGTGGGAGGTGATTAATTGAGAGTGATAACTTACCATGAACAGAGATTGTTATAGGCTTTAATGTGGTAGGCCTGGCTTTTTAAACGCTGCTTTCACGTAGCTTTGTAGTCCAGCATATGGGCCCAGACGTATTCACTGACAAAAGACGAACGGAAATTTATCACGCTTGTATGTCCTGCTAACAACGTGTTCTCTCTCTTTTTACTTAAACCCCCGATTCTCTTTTAGCTGTAGTGGCTTTTGAACCTAAAACACGAATGGAAAAACACATGCATACAGTGGCAACAACATGCTTCGGCTGAAACTATAACCCAACGAAAAATTATTTACTATTTATTGCAATTTCAATGAATGTTACATTTTTTGCTTAATTTCTTTTCTAACCGTACGGTAAACAAAAATAACACTTGTTGGTTCGACTGTGCACACTGAAGATGGTGATACACTTAAATGTTGCTGAAAAAAATAGATTTTTGTACTGTACAATAATAAAATGACTAATGACACATAATAATATGACTAAAATTAAATGACATATTTGTCAAAAAAAAGACTAAATCAAAGGCATGTGCCAAAACTAACACTGCAATTGTTTTATCAATTCTTATCAACTGATTGTTTCAGCACAAAATACAAGTGACGTTTTTTTCAGAGTTGCATAAACAAAGAACAACATTAGCCTATGGGGTTCATTTGTAGGAAACACATCATCATAATTACACATAATCACACATCAACATTATAACAGTTGGCTATAAATATTATTGGGTGAAACTTTTGAAGTAAATGATTACCCTTAAAGTGTTTTGTCTTAGCTTCACTGTCTGCTTTACTGCTGATATGATGTTCTTCTGGAAGACCACCACTGGAGTCATGACATGTTGATCCCTACTGCAGCTCAGACCAAGTTCCCAGAGACAGACTGAGTGAGAGAATAACAGGGGACACCAGAGTGTGCGGTGACACGCAGTGTTTTTTTCCCTGCTTTTCAGTAGTGTCAGGACCCCGGGCCTGGTCCGCTGGCCCTTATCTTCCCCAGCTCTATTACTGATGTGTCAGCAGTGATCTATGAGCTAAAAGAGGCCAGGCCAGTGGGGACCTGGCTGGAGGTGGCCTGGGACCACATGGCCGGGTCATAGTGGGCGACCAGCACATCGGGTTGACACCTTTATAGGACAATATGCACACTGGTTACATGCAGATTTTCTGCCTTCAACAGGATGTTGTGAATAGGAAATGCACTTCACTGTAAAAAAAAACACTAAATCTGAGGGAAATGATCTTGCTGCATTGACAGATAATTTCACTTGACAAGATTTCTTAAATTAAGATTGTTAAATCTAGAAATAAGCATGTTGTATGCTTAAAAAAATAAATTAACTCTTAAAACAAGATAAATTATGTTACATTTATAATCTAAGGTTTTTTTATCTTGGTAAGAAACAAATAATTGTCAGGTCACTCTGCTCGGGCCAGTTCATCGCTGCTGGCAGCTTTAATTTATCTTGTTTTTCGAGTTAATTTTCTCATTTTAAGCATTCAACATGCTTATTTCTAGATTTAATCATCTTAATTTAAGAAATCTTGTCAAGTGAAATTATCTGTCCATGCAGCAAGATCATTTCCCTCAGAATTAGTGTTTTTACCTTGTTTTTAGACACACCTTTTTTGCAGTGTTCTTATAATCTGCACTGCGACATTAACTCTGTCATCTATAGTTAGGGCTTTTCTTGAGGTGGGCTGATGAAATTTTCAAAACTTCATTAGTTACTGTGTGATCCAGCCTGTCATATGATTCAGTGAATGCAGAAGTAAACGGCTAGCTTAGCCTCATAACTCATACAATGGTATGTTTTTTAGCAATGGTCTAATCTGGTAACAATGGTATATTTAATATCCTGGCTTCTGTGCATCTGATAGCTCAGTCTGTGCTGTGAGCTTCTATATTGACAGGGGACTTACCCCATCCCCCACCCACCCCCAGATCTATCAGTGCTAGTCGTGTAAACTAAGCTCATTAAGCTCACAGACCAATTATCACCAAGTCAATATTAAGCCTTCAGATTACTGCAGTTAACTCGGCTGTCCAGGGCAGCGTACGTCTCAGCTTCCTCATCAGGAGCTTCAAGAGGAAACACAGCTGTGATCTTTGCTCTTTTCTCACTTCATCACATCCCAAAAGAAAACACTGCCAGATGTCAATGGTGGCAGAGTGGAGATAAACAGAACATGAGGAATATTTGATGCTGAAACTTTGACAATAAGTCTGGCTTTTTAAACTAGATCAATAGGTCACGACATTCAGGGTTTATTTATTATCATTCTACAACTCATGGTTGCACAATGACATACAGGTTGTAGTCGCTTTAACATTCAGCCACAAAAAGAAGAAAAAGTATGGAGGGTGATGTGGTGTAAATTTACCACCCCCTCTGAGAGAGAAGAGTGAATCAAAAACCAAGTGGAAGTTCCTTTTAGTTTTCTTTATTATCAATCAATCAGAACACTGCCTAGGTCAGTGGAGACAGAACTTTGTCAATTTCGAGGCTGCTGAATGAAAGGTGTCCCGAGTCCAATGGAGCCTGCAGTTCTCTCTGGCTTTTCTGTCTGTGTGTAAGATCATTTAATTCAAATGTTCCAGCCCATGCATGTGTACGTTTTCCCGGGCACGAGCACGCTGCTAAACCAACTTTTTAACCTTAAAAGGGTACAATCTATACTTGTTTATATTCAAATTCCAATGCCTTTACTGTCTGACAACTCCCAGATATTAATGTTCATTAAACTGGTTGGAACCAGTTGATACCTGGAGACT